>NC_141539.1:95555000-95732500 GCF_021556685.1 Rattus norvegicus | reverse complement strand
ATACAGACACACACAGTCCCATGTATCTAGATATGTACAACATATACGTACAGTTAGGGTATCTTGTTAAAGCAGAAACGGGCATTGCCATCTGTTCACCACCGTTAAAAACCAACAAAGAAAACACAACCAAACAAACGTCTTCTGAGACATTTCCACTGGTTCTTAACATATACCAGCTTTGTAAACTGCAAATGAACCACGGGCGCAAGTGAATCCCAGAGCTCCCTGGGAAGCTCCTGGAAGAACAAAACAGCAGCGTGCACTGTCCACGCGTGAAGGAGCCCCGGGTGTCCCGGCACACGTCTTCAGGACTGCGTGGTGCTTCCGTCACATAGGCATCTTTGGCTACAACCGTCTGACTCCCACCAACTTCAGGGTTCATTTTGGGTCAACCTCCGTGAGGCAGCAATGGCTATGTACTAAGAATGGCTCTCCATAAAAGAAGAGAGAACTTCCCTCTGCCCTCCCCCTCAAACCGTAAGCGCTTCATGAGGGAGTGGCTAAAAAAAACTCATAAGCAAACAGATAAACCCAATGTCTGTCACGTGATAAACAGGAGATGAACAAACACTGCAGTCTAACCGTGGGAAGTCTGGTAAGGCGGGAAAGCAAGCACACTTCTTCCAAAGGGCCATAGACATCTGGGCACTTGTCTTCCTCTTACATTCTGGCTTTCTTTTACCTCTGCATAATACTTAAAGTGCAATTGTTCCAAGGCTTTAGTTTCCATCTCGAATATTATAAAGAGAGAGCTAAGTTTGGGGTGAAAAAATTATGGCACAAACAACGTGTGAAGACGCTCGGACTCCACAGCCTCCAGCAGACAGCAGCTGCCCGCAGGGCTGCCCGCTGCCACTGGGGCTTAGACAAGGAACTCTGGGACCTCGTCGTGAGTGAGGTCCAGAGAAAAGTACTTGCTGGTTCTCTTCACGGGGAAAGCGTCATGCATGTTGACACACTGCTGAGCCAAGCAGCTGTCGCAGTAGAGACCGCTCTCATCCAGTTCATGGCCACACCCGAACGTGTAGCTCTGAGCAGTGTCCTGACACAGGCCTGCGATGCGCAGGAAGTCTTTCTGGTACAGTCTGATGTCGTCAAGGCTCAGGCTATGCCGATCAGTGGAAGTCTTTGGTTTTCGACATATCGTCTGCAAGATAAGGATAAGGAATGGGTGAGGAAAATGCGAACGTGGACCACGTGGGAAATGTAAGGTCTCTGCCCAGCAGAGAGAGTTGCTGCAAATCATAAAATGTCAAGTAGTCCTTTCATGTTAGAAAGGCTTTCCAACCCGTGCCCTTCTGGGGGAGTAGCTTTCTGAGTGTATCAAAATGCCTGGCCTGCCGAGACACTCAGCTGGCGAGGCTGTGCAGTGACACTCCTCCCAGTGTGAACAGCCGGCACAAACACAGGCTGGCAGCTACCCCTAGCATTTGCAAAACAGAGCAATATGAATGAATCAGGATAAGGCAGTTCAACTTGCTAACACCTTTCCTGCTTGGGTCTGTTAATATTTTAATAAGAAATGAAAAAGCAATTATCACTTGCTTGAAGAAGCAGGACATAAAGCGTTCTGGCTGCAAAGGCTGGGAGGGAATGGCCTCCCATGAGGAGCACCGGCTGCTCTTGCAGAAGCCCTGGAGACCTCCAAGTACCCACAGCACTGGCTCTCAACTGCTTGTGACTCCAGCCTCTGGGGAATGGCTCTCTCTTCTGGCCTCCACAGGTACCTGCACGCACATGCACACATGTGCACATACACGCACGCAAAAATAATTTTTGAAATGCAGAATAAAAACAGCAGAAGTTCTTGGTCCCTCAAAGAGGTCCTGTCCTTCTAAATGCCATTGTGGGTGGCCAGCTTTTGAACTCATGATCCCAAGTGGTCGTGGTGGAAAATAAGAAGTTAAAAGGTGACCCAGAGAATACCACAAATGGGACATGGTTACTAAGGAGTCAAGAAACCAGACAGTCTAAGTTTGCTGGTTAGCAACACAAAGGACATCGTGTTGGGAAAAGATACCAATTTGCTAGACACAAAAGTTCCAGGAACACATCTGCTACAAAGTGTCACATTTGAGTGACATCAGCTATGCAGAATGGCCCCTTAAACTTGCAAATAGTCTTCCCAGGTCTCAAAACATCTCAGACATGGAATTATTTGGTCACTGCCACAAGTCCTCAAGGCACACAAATGTCCCAGAGTTGTAGCTTTGGCTGCTCAGCTCCAACACCTATGATGTCCAGGGACATCCGTGTGCAGTGCAGCACATGTGGGGCGGGAAAGCTGGCCTCTAAGTTTCCATGCCACACATACTGTTTAATAACAGGAAGTTTAGAAAAATATTTAGTAAATATTACTTTCACAGTTTGGCTTCTTTTATGGAAGTACAAAAAAAGGGTATAAAAGGGGGCAGGGGGTCTAAAGGTAGAGGAGAAGTAAGATGATGCCAGAGAAAGAAACAAAGAAACAGAAAGAAAGAGAAAAGAAGCGGGAAGGATATAATAATATATTTTTAAAGAGCTGAACCAGTCAGTGGTCACGGCTGGCAGATAGTCTAGCAAAGCACGCTGTGGAAATTCAATCTGAAAGGAAAGTGGAGGAGAATCTGCTCGTCAATTAACATAATGGCAACCTTTCCACCTGCTGAAGTGACCAGTCAGCCCCGAGACACACCACACAGACACAAACACACAGACACAGACACACACGGAGAAAGACACACACCCTCTCATGTGTATACACTCAGCTAACCAGAGACTTGAGAGTATGCAATAAAGTATACAATTTATCCAAATAAAACCCAAATGTAAGTGGAACTAGCTGGCGAAATGAAAGAATTCAGCATACGGTGAGGATGTACGTCACAAATCATTTCCTTCTGGTTACTTTTTGCTCATTTGTATGAATCGCAGTCTGAAAGATATATGTCTGTTACTCCAGTTGCTAATATGAAGGTTTCAATTCCCAGTACCTGTGGAAGAGAGTCAGTGCTCTGTCCACGCAGCTTGACAACCGTCTCCGAGGAGCTGGAGGTGGAAGAACTGATTTCTTTCACAATTAACCCTGAGGTAAAAGAGTACAGACAGTGAGCTCCTCAGACCACTCTCCACATTCCCTAACAAGTACCACCACCAACTGTAAGCACTGCTGAGGCCTCTCACGTGTCTCCTGGGGTCAGTGACGTCACGGCATGTATTAGCTGAACGCTAACCTGAGGCCAGTTACAAATAGCAGTGAGACCTTGGAGGAAAAAAAAGTGTCTCCTCAGTGGTGGTGGCCTTGGCTCACAGCTGGTGGCACCCACTCTTTGGCAGGAAGGAAGGGACAGTGAGGAAGGGGCAGCTGGGGTAGTGAGGCTCAGGAGTGAGCCGTTTACGTTGGATGGAGGTCTTAGGTGTAAAAGGGCCTCTCGACTGCATCCACATGTCTTCCTTCTCTCCAGGTATTACTGAACGGAACACCGATATCTGGTTTTGTTTCCACGTAGACATTAGATGTGGGATGTTGACCTCTGCAGTCAGATGGGCCAGGGCTGGAATCTGCCCGGATAACTAACCAGCTGTGTATCCAGGCCAGTTCTTAATCCTCCCCACAGCTCATCAGCTCCTTTTATACCCTGCCTGCTACTCAGCTAGCACTTCTGTGGTGACTAAAGAGTTGTGGACAACAAGGGTCCGGTGCTCCTGCTGGTCAACAGATCACTGTGACCACAGCCCCCACCGCCGATGCCAACGGGAAGAGACAAAGACGTAGACAGCAGTGAGAATTCAGCACTGGGTTTCAGAGGTGAGGTCAGCCCAGACCTTCATCGCCTCTGTGTTCTGAGGAAATCTCCATTTTCAGAACTAGAAATCTAAGGCTGACTTTCTCCCTTACGACTTTAAGATGTAAGTGATGTGTCCCTCCAAAAAATGTTTCAAGAGGCTAAAATGACCAGCTCCAGCTGGGTATCAGACTGAACACCACTGCAGTTTTTCTTGCCACTTGATGAAACAAGTGAAACCGGTAGGAAGAGGCATAGGGACAACTGCTTTGGAGGGGTGGGGTCCCCCTACCTTGCGGGTAGCTTTTACTTAGCCATTGCTAGCAGCCTAAAGCCTGGCATGAACCCTGTAAGTACACAGGACTCAGTTAGTAGCTCAACTGAAATGGGATTTGTGGAGCCGTTTCTGGCTTGCACACCGCTTGGGCGACACTTGTTTGGGCGTGGTACACACTGCCATCGCTCCACAGACTCAGGAGGAGCGCAGACCCCAGATTCCACAGGCCTGAGGAGCTCATGATGGCAGGGGTGCGGTATGACTGTGTGTGGACTCTCTGGTGTCCTCGGCTCCTCTGCCTATGAGTAACCTCCTCCAAGCCCTTATCACAACTGAAGAAGTCAAGACTCAAGCATGGCTGCTAATATCTGCATTCAATCTGAGGTCAGGGTCCGAGAGCAAGGCTCATGTAGCAGAGAAGCCGGAAGCTGGGGTGCAGCAAGGAAGACACTGGAAGCATCCATGGCCCCAAAGTCACATTTTCATGTTCTGTGTTTTAGTTACACTACTCTCACATAACCTGTGCTCTCCTTGCCTAGCTTTTGAGTCCTGCATAGTTTCCTTTGGCAAATCTCATGTAAAGGCCAATATTCCAGTGTCCAGTGACCAGACAATTCAACTATCCGGTGTTTGCTTTCCTCTTTCACTGTTAAAAAGACATACAAATCTTTATTGAGTATTATTATTAGTGGCCATCCTATTTAAACTGTATTTCTATTTAAAACTACAAAATTAATAATCTCATAGAACTGAATGCAGAAACATACTACTAGGCACTTCTAAGTGGCCCATGCACTCCACTTTCCTAGGCATTTTGGTATGTACCACTTAACATCATTTTCTTTTTACAAACACAGATGTGGAGTATTTCCCGTGCACTTATTATATGCATATAGTTGTGGGTATTTACTATGTGAAGAGACAGTTCAATATAATAAAAAAAGAAATCAAGGTTGGTCTAGCATCAGGAACGCGGTGTGTGGTGAGGGTGAGGGTGAGGGTGAGGGTGAGGGGTCTCCATCTACGGGTCTGGCCTGTCTGCCATGGGTCAGGCTGAATATCTAGAAGTTGTGGGTGGGCTGAGTAAGCAAACAAAATCCTGCAGAGAACTGTTCCCTGTCCAGGAAGAACCAGGATGTCAGCAGCTGTGTGTCTGTCTAGTTCCCTTCTGACAGTTGGTGATCAAAGCTGATGGTGTCTGGAGAATAACCATTCAGGGACCTTTTCCAGTGTAGGCTCCCTAAGTCTTAAGCCCAAGGAACAGAGGAGGCTGATTCGTGACATGCAATAAAAGGTTTAAAGCACGGGGTTAGGGATTTAGCTCAGTGGTAGAGCACTTGCCTAGCAAGCACAAGGCCCTGGGTTTAATGCAAACCCACACTGCTGGCCTCAGAGAAACAAGCACTATGGAATATTTACAACCCTCGAGCTGAAGTTGCAGTGAAGGCATACTTTCTAGAAGAATTCATGCAAATACAGAATTTAAGGAGGCCTAACTGAAAGTCAAACTGCCCTGACACTTTCCTTGTAGGCTCTTCTATTCATATAATACGGTATAGGACACAGACCAAACCTTTGGAGGGTGGACATTGTCTATTTCTGGCCATGGGCACTTGTCTTGTTATCTCAATTATTTTTCTCTTGTACAAAATGGGAAGAGACCAACGTAAGGGTCTTCAAGGTTCCTTCCAGGGCCATTATGTGGTTCTCTAGTTCTTAGGTTCATAACAAGGGAGCGAGGGGGTAGAAAGCAAAGAAAAAAAAATCCAGCTATCCTACAAACAGCGTGACTTGTGGTCCACAGTCTGGGTAGACGGTGCCCTCCCCCCATCTCCTCCACCTGGCCCCGAGACCAGGCGACCTGCAGTGCTCTCTTCCCTGGCTGACTTAAGAGTCCCCACCGCCTTCCTGTTTTCAGAGGCTCCTAGAGGCCACGGCTGGCCCCGGGGGCTCACCTGAGTGCCCGTTCAGCTTCCTGGACAGCAGCATGTCTTGTGTGATGTAGATACACATCTCTGGGCTCACTTCCAGGGACTCTTCGGTCATGGGCTCCAGGTCCCGGGGGTCATCAACCAGCATCTCTATTTCTGAGACACAGGCAGGGAAGGCAACACTTAATGACCCAATGGAGAACGAAGACCGTAACTGACAGCCATACTACACATGTGAGGGCAGCCAGGTGAACGTTCACGTTTGGAAACCCTAGGACAGATCTCAGCACGACGGGCCGCCTCCCTTTTGAAGGGCTGTTGTTAGTGGCACGGGCTCTCATGCCGTGGTTTGATATTGATCACCCTACTCTTTAAGGAAGAGGGGACGCTGTATGGTCTCGCTGCCATGGCCCAGGGCTCACACATACTGATGGGTCACCAGCGCCAGGGCAAGGACCTGCCAAGCCACACCCACCCGACCTCCCCACTTCCCATAGCCGCTGCCTCAGAGCTGTGTGAAGTATACAGGAGTTTAACACGTGCTGTGCAGTTTTTCTTAACAGAGCTAATAGGCTTTTTTTCATCAAGCCCAGATGTTATAGATCTAATGGGAAATAGAAATGGGCTTAAAAGAAGCACGTGAATGCTAAATCTGCCCGACGCAGGCTGGGATCTGCTGCTCTATCTCAGCGGAGGTAATTTCCTAGCAGCCAGGGTCTGTATTTCTTTTATACTACTTGTAGTTTGGTTAAAAGGTAGAGCACTCAAAAAACACTCTGGGAGTTAATGCTATGTACTAAATGCAATTTTTTTTTTTTTTTTTAAAGAGGAGGAGGAAGACATTCAGCTCTGTGGTCCTAACCACTGACTCACTTCTTACAGAGACAAGAAACCTAAGTCGTAAGGGCTACGGGTTTTTTGTCCCCTCTACTTCCCGTGATTCGCCAACCCTATAGTTGCAAACACAATCAGGTCACTGGGGAAGCAACAAGACTTCTTCTCTCTCATCATTAGTCACTTCCCAGACGCCAGTTCTACAGGGCCAACATGAGAACAGCCGTAGCAACAGAAGTTACCATCATCTTGCGAGTCCTCCTCCAGGCGGTCTTTGCCTCCACTTTCAACGCCTGAGGTGTGGGAGCTGCCATGGCTGGTCATGGAGCTACAGGTCTTCAGCTTTCGATGCATGACGCTGCCTGAACAGCCATCTTCTGGCCCTGGGTCCCGGGGCTTAGTGTCTGTCTCGATGCCTGACGTGTGGGAGCTGCTGTGGCTGGCCGTGGAGTGGCGGGACAAACGCTTGTGCTTCATGCTGCCAGCGCTGCTCCCGCTGGCACGGGATCGCTTTTCCAGCGGGTCCATGTCAAGGTCCAGGTTGTCACTGATGTAGGATTCCCGGTACTGCTTTTTCTCTGTGTGGAGAACACAGCTCAGTGGCATACTCAACCAAGCCAGATCATGAACGGTGTCAGGTGAGACTAAGGGAGGCCTCTCTGAATCTAGTGACTGAGGAATTCTGGGAATTGGAGCTCGACACAGAACACTATATAAGGAATAACAAACACTAAAGCAGCAGCCCTAGGTGGGGATGGAGGTAGGCTTTAAATGAAACTTCAAATATAGAGAGTGCCACGGCATGCCCCTTCCTGCCTGCTCACTGCCACCATCCACGGGGATACAAGTTCGAAACAGAGCACCTAACACCTTGTGGAGCAATGTGACCAATGTGACGTTGCATGACAGCCACAATGGGCATCTGCATTCTGCAAAGCTGTCAGATAATAGCATGTCAGACATCCCAATCTGGTCCTCCACAGACAATTCTAGAGAGAGTCAATGAATACTTCATCAGTGTGCTGACTGCTGTGTTTTACGTCTGTCTGTCCAGTGTGGCTCCTGCTGCCCTCAGTTGATAAACCTAACAAGATAAAGTTGTTCAGGAAATTTCTTTCAGAGATTCTAAAACTTGGCTTTTCAAAAGTAATCCAAGACTGGCTTTCTCTAGTTTGGCCAAACAACGAGGCATTATCTACCATGGTCATCATTACTGGTTTGGTGACACTCCAGGTGCCCTCTGATTGGTAACAATCCTCAGATTTAACATTCCAGTGTTGCTGGTTGATATGGTCAAAGTCAGAAGCCCTCTTAGCAAACACTGAATTAAACACACTCCAAGTTACAGAGTCTCAGCTGGGCAGTGGTGGTGGTGGTGGTGGTGGTGGTGGTGGTGGTGTGGGTGTGTGCTGTGCTCAGAGCAGAATGCCTATGTCTCAGGTGAGAAAAATTTCAAAGAAACAATCTATCCTCTTCACCTTACTACTGAGGAGAAAGAAACACAGTAGACCAATGCTAAGGAGAGAGTACATTTGAGAACATTAAATTGCTGTAATTTTAGACTAGCAGCCCAGCTGGAATCTCGGGGGCCTGTTAATGGACACACTTGCCCTGCTTCTTGGCTAAGTGGAATCATTTGCAGCCCTGATGTCTGCACACAGCCCTGAACCCGCACCTCCACTGCTTTCCAGAGGAAAATAGAGAAAGAACAGGGGTCTGGGAGATGCAGCCCCGGTTCCTTCTGATCACAGAGCCCATGGCCAGATCATCAGAATACCCGTGCCCTATGGAAGATGTTTTGGAATGTAATGTGGTAACTGTGTTTTCTTCTGGGACCCAAGGATGTTCTAGTAGCTGCAGACAAGGTTTTTAATGACTCAAGGTATGTTTCCTTCCCCTCTCACTCCCAAGACAAAAACTCTTGTGACAATTTTCTATAAAAAAGGTGAAACAGGGGTTGGGGATTTAGCTCAGTGGTAGAGCGCTTGCTTAGCAAGTGCAAGGGCCTGGGTTCGGTCCCCAGCTCCAAAAAAAAAAAAAAAAAAAAAAAAAAAAAAAAAAAAAAAAAGGTGAAACAATCTTAGAAAGGCACACAGAAATGAAATTTAAGAACATGCATTCTTTTGATACTTAACTAATGCCATAAAAGGGCTTTTCTGGTTAAAATAATCCACAAATAACATGTGGATTAGTGGATCTGCATCAAAGCTAGCTCACAGAATGTTGGTGTGACAATTTCTTCAGATCTAAAGATAACAAACTTACTTTCTTTGGAAGACTCCCGCCCCTATCATTTATTTAAACTCAACCGAACAGAAGGTGCAATATACACCACCCTCTATTGTGCTCTGAATGTCTCCTCTCGAACTCTGGTTGATTTTTCATTAGTGTTGTGACAGTGTGAGATGTGGGACTGCTCAGGGGTGACTAGACTGTGAAAGCTCTGTCCTTACTCATGAACAAACGTTGCTGTGGGAGTGGCCTCCTATCGTCTCCTGTGCCTGCTCCTTGCCCTTCAGATGATGCATCAGGAAGTCCCTGCCAGGTGCCCAGCCTTGTTTTGGACTTTCCAGACATTCTCCCTGCATCATCAGCCTGGGGTGTTCTGTTATTGCGGTAGAATGAACAGACATTTGCTCACTGAAGCTCCCAACACACTAAGGGGAACGGGCCTGGCCTCCAAGACCTCAGCATCTTTCACAACTTTACCTTAGCAGAGGCCAGACTCTCAAGGGTTCCCCTCAAGGTCACCTGCATTACTAAATGCTTTGGGTTGAGAGCTGATGGGACAGAGGGACCTTTTAAGGTGCCATGGTGGCCATTTAGCTATGAGGCACGCTGGGAAGAACAGGCAGTCTGCGGCAGAAGCCAGTACACGTCATGGTGTACCAGTTCCTGCCACAGCCGAGTCACAGAGGCAGACGGCAGGGCGTGAGTGACTCGCCTCTCATCACGGAACTGTAGTCTCCACACACATCTGGCCACGCCTGGCTTTAGAGAAGCTGACCAGATGCATGTCTTCTTTAGGCTTGCTTTGTTAGCGGGAGGGAGGACAGCCCTTGCTTTCCATGGGAGCGTGGGTCAGCACTTGCTTCATATACAGACCGAAAGCGGGAGCCCCTGTGTCCCGGGGCCCAGGCAGACATTCCATCTCTAATCTGATTACTGTGACAATGACCACAGTAGGATTTTTCGGAACAAACTGAAAACAATTCTAAGCAAATATGCGACATAGCATTTGGGATGAGAAGTCAGTGTTTACTAAGTGGAGGAGGCCCAGGGCGCAATAACTGATGACCAAGATAGAAACCGCTAAACTCATCTGCAGCCAGAGGCCCCAACATGGACTCCTTCCTTGCAGTTTGCCTCTTCTCAGGAACAGTGCTAGGACCTCAAACATAATGTTCAGGTCCAACACGCCTCCTCAAAGCTAGGACAGGGCCTCGGGCAAAGTCCTTGGATGGAAAAGGCCTTCTCCATTGTTATTATTACAGGGTCAGCTTGAGGGTCTCCCTGTTGTCAATCAGAAAAGCCGTGGTCTATCTTCACTCTCACTTGGGGCTGAGGGAAGAAGCGTCACACTGGAAGGAGCTGCAGCTTCCTGCAGACAGCACCACCAGCTGCAGACAGGGACCCTCAGCACTCGGATACGGAGGGCCTCCGTCTTAGCCCACTGGGCAGAAACTCTAACCAGATGGGGTGGGGGAGCTGCTCAGTCGGTGGGCCTAAAGGACTGCAGACGGCTCTCAAGTTCTAGTCCACGTCTCTAAAGTTCTCATCATGGAGGTGCTTAAAATTTCCTGTTCCTGGCTAGAGAGGAGGAGGCCAGCAGAGGCAGCTGGGTGTGGCAGTTTACACCTTTACCCAGCACTCAGAAGGCAGGGGAAGGCCTGGTCTACATCGAGAGTTCCAGGACAGCCAGGGCTACACGGAGAAATTGTCTCAGAAAGAGAGTCCAGCGAGGCCAAGTCACCCCTCCTTTCCCGGTGTGGGACTGCCGCCATGCCGCCACCACCCTGCCTCACCTTCATTCTCCTCCTGCTTGCGGAGGTGGCGCAGGACGGGCTGCAGGTTCATGTAGAGCCGGTGGCTGTTGCTCAGCAGCTGCAGGAGATGCCGGGAGCGTGTGGGGCACCCGGTGTAGTAGACCAGCTTCCTGGCGGAGGGGAGGCCATCGGGCAAAATCTCAAACTTCTTGCCCTGTGGAGGAAAAGTGCAGATCAGATTGTGGCAGAAAACCTTCCGAATTGCCAAAGTCCCGTTCATTTCTAAAGCAAGATTCTTACAGATGGGTGAAGCTGAACTGACCGTCCTCTGAGGGACAAGTTTCCTCATCAGAACGGGCAAAGGACAGAGGACAGCAAACTCAGGGTGGGATCTACCCAGGGTCTCTGGGAAACCCCGGCAGTGGGATGGGTTAGTGTGTTCATCTGGACACCTTAACGTAGCAAACAGAAATGGAGCTGAGGCAAAGCACCAGGAGACCGCAGTTCACAAACAGACCGTGTGTATTCTTTTAAACCATCGGTTCTTCAACTTACTGGACCCCAGTGCTGGGATGGCAGTATGTGACATTTATCAAGCACTAAGCAGGCATCAATTATTTAATCCTCACAAGACAGTAACCCTCCGAGAATCAAGGAGAGAAACTGAGTCACTAGCTCAAGGTCACACATGTAGATTGCACTGGGGAACTTCTGGAAATGGATTCCTGTCTCCATGCTAGAACTTCAGAATCAAAGATCCCTTGAGGAAGGAAGAGGCTGAGAGATCTTCAACAGAATCTTAATAAGAGTGACCTGGTGTGAGTTTCAGGAGTCTCAATAGCACTTCTGATTCTGGGCCAGTGGGGTTATGATTTTTGTTTGTTTGTTTTGTTTTGCTTGAGACAGGGTTTCTTTGTATAGCCCTGGCTGTCCCAGACTCACTCTGTAGACCAGGCTGGCCTCAAACTCAGAGACCCACTTGCTTCTGTCTCTCAAGTGCCAGGATTAAGGGCTTGTGACACCACAGCCTGGTTATGATTTTCAAACAGTTCTGGAAAAGGTCCAGACCATGACAGCATCAACGCAGAATGAGCAGAACATGAACTGATCCAGTTAACATGTGAGTGAGGTCAGAGCAGACAGCACCCACAGAATTATGCAGAGTTGGGCCTTCTGTCGGGCAGGCTTTGAGCAGCCAGTGCGATGCCAACAAGGCAAGGTGGCCCTTTATCTGCCCAGGCTCTGTGGTCCACAGGGAGGAGCGTGTGTCTACACGTCCTCAGCTACGGCTTTTCCTGGTCTACCTTTCTCAACTGCTTCAGAGTCAGGAGAATTGTGGGTTTCAGTGACCTCCAGGACACACATGATAGTGACTGCAATTCTCTGAATGCCACCACAGTGAGTAAAAGACACAGTGGGAGAACTGAGAACTGGCTCTTATAGACCTGCTTCATCCTCAAGATCCTGAAGATAAAGCGCTTCCCCACTGCTATGGCGGACCACTGAAGACACGGGAACGTCTTTTAATTTCACTTTCATTCTTCACTGGAACTAAGGAACATCTGAGCCACCAGCCAGCCTCTACACTGTTTCATTTACCCTGTGTGCCAACAGGTCTTATGCTGTGGACTTTTACATGGTTCTATTCGATCGATTTACCTTTTATTTTCCCCTTCACTTTCCTCCCCTACAATGCAAGTTACTTAAGACAGTGTGGCAGACACTGGACACACAGATTATAGTCTTTGATTTTAATTTGCTACTGATATAAATAACTCTGGTTATGAGAATACTTAAGGAAGAAAATTAAAAAAAAGCTTTTTAACATTTATTTATTTATTTTGTGTGTGTGTGTGTGTGTGTGTGTGTGTGTGTGTGTGTGTGTGTAGTGTGTGTGCACTTGTGCCACTTTGTGTAAGGAGGCAGGTCAGAGACAGCCTTTTAAGTCCTGGGAATCCAACCCAGGCTGTCAAGTTTGGTTGCAAGCCCACCATGCTAAGTGATTTCACTTGCCCCTAGCTTTGACTTAAAACAAAACAAAACACCACCCCAACCCCCTTCAAATAAACAGACTACTTTTGTTCTTGGACACAGTTCTTTTCAAAGCGAATCCCCCCACAAATTCTCAAAATCAACCTATGAGACTTCTCTCTCCCTTCCCTCTGTACCCCTCCTTTCTAAGTTACTTTATACTCACCACAAACACCAACTTCCCAACATTTGTCCAGGGGAAATCATACAGCAACTGTTTCTCTTCTTCTAGATTCTGTGGAAAGAGGTTAAGGAGGAGTTAAGCGGAAACAGCATAATATCCTGTCTTGACTTACAACAAACTAAAATTCAGTAATTAAAACCTGAGAGTCTTCAGCCCTTTTTTGGAGAAGGGCAGACAGTAATTAAGATCAGCAACAACAGCCCACAGCTCCTGTGGACTGACTGCGGGCATGGGTTTCCAAAGGCAACTTTCCCTCTGTCCTATCCCGAAATTTAAATATGAAGTCCAGATGCTCAACAACTGGGAAGGGACTGAGACTGGAAACCGGAACTGGATATTTCCCACGTTGAAGGTAAGACATCTTTATAACTTCCTTACAGGGACCTACCTCCCCTAATCCCTGATGTAAGGCTAAAGGACAGCACTGTCCCACCTACGGAAGGGAGACAGTCCCCACCCAGTTATGGGACGTGTGTCTCAGACAACTGTAATGGATGCTGCAGCACCTGGGTGGGCCAGGCAGAAGAGAAGACCACCGGCAATTCATGAGACCCAAGGAGCAAGTTAGGATAGTGACATTCTGTGAGTGCCAAGCCTGGGCTGACCTTCCACCCTGCATTTTCTAAGGGGACTGACTACTGTCAAGGCAGGTAGAGCTGACAAAGGGAAGTGAGGACTAAGCCTTGGCGGGGTCACACACAGACAATTCTCTGCAGAAGACCTGTTCAACACCATTTGATACGAACCTGAAAGATCTGTATCCCTCGCATGGTCAGTCCCAGGGTCAGTGAACCTTCAACCTCTCTTTTATCCTGACAGAATAAAGTTTCATGAAACAGACATTTTTTCCTTCTATAATACACAACTGAACAATGAAGAAACAAAAAGACGTATTTCTGAACCGGAAGATTTTTTTTTTTTTAAGTGAGGCTTGGGCTACATGGGGTGAGAAGAGACCATGGAGTGCCTGAGTCTGTGCACCGCTTAACTGATACATACGAACTGTGTCACCCAGGAACCTGGGCTGCATCCACAGTTCTGCCACATGGCTTTGTAACCTTAGTGAATTACTTAACATTCTCAAGCCTCAAGTTCCCTGGCCGATAGAATGATCACTTCTTACACAGTGGTGGGGTTTGAAGAAAAAAAGGAGGCATACAATGCTCTGTCTGCACTGAGGGCCGTGGGGACAGTCCCATAATTAAAGAACACCATGGGGGCGGGGCTTTCATGGAGGAGTACTACGATAATGCTCACCAAACAGGCTGCAAAGGTTACTCTTCCAGGCAGAAGAACTACAGCATAAGGCCCGGAGAGCCAGGTGCATGATCGCAGCCCTTGATTACAAACATTTAAGAAATCCTACATGCTGCTCTGAGGCTAGGGCATGATGGCCTCCCAGCCTGACACATCAAACCAAGGGCAGGCCAAAAGAAGAACTTTCCACAACTTGCTATATGAGAAAAGCAAAGTTCTCAGGTGAGCTGAAATCTCTTTCAGGAAGGAGTACGCCCAGGGGTAGGCCGAGGACTTTCCTACCTTGTACAGTCTGTAGTAATGGATGGCGACGTCATCCAGTCGGACGGCCTCTTTGATGTACTTTAGATATGCCTCGGAGGCTGTCAGTGCAAACTGGTCTCTGTGCATGTTTGGAATGTGTTTCAGGATGTAGTCCTTCCCCCGCTTGGAAACCACCTGTTGGAACACCGTGCCCCCAAATGACAAGATGAGAAGCTAAAATAGACTGTATCAAGCTAGATAATCTTCACTAGGAAATTCTAATTTTATTCTATTTTTGCTATCTTCTTGGGCTACTGGGTGGGAACAGCTAACATATGATACAATGTACACTTGGTAGAAAAAAAAAAAAAAACAAACCAAAACCCTAATTGGGAAAAACAGATTCTTTTGGTTTGAAAAGTCACCGATGTGGACAACAGTGCCACGCAAACTGGAGTAATTTCGCACACTTCATGGATTGTACTGTTAAATGATGTTACCGTGAAAAACACCTGTGTCAGAGAACATCTATCCGACTGGGGTCTCATTAACTCCCACAATCCCACCAGAACATGAGGCTATAAATGTTCATCTGGGGAAGAAGATAAAGGGTCAGGCAGGATTCTCTGGAACACTGGTTCTCACACAAGGCCAGGGACTCTACTTGAAAATGTCGGAGGAAACAGTTTCTACTGAACTCGCCCTGTGGCTTGCTAAGGCTTAGATTCAGGTGGAGTCGGCAGAGCTTTCAAATGTCAAAACAACACAGCACCCAGCAGCTGTACGCTGAGGGTGCTGAGAAAGGCCGTGCTGGCTTCAGAAGGATCTGAAAATGTGGAAAGTCTTGGCGACATGAGCAGATGCAAGGGCTTCAGCCGTCAGCAGTGGGGGACACTGGTGAGTTTTTAGCTCTAACGTTCAGATTCTGGTGCTTGTTTCTGACTTTGAATACTTCACGAAGGATTATACATGGAGGTCAGTGGTGGTTCATGCCTTTAACCCCAGCACTCAGGAGGCAGAGGCAGGAGCATTTCTATGAGTGCTAAACCACAGAGAAACCCGGCTTGGGGCTGGGGTGGGTTCAGAAGTAGCTGTGTAGACACATGGGTAAAGTCACTAGCTGGATGGTGCCAGGGCATCCAGTTTAGGAAATTAACCAGATCCTGGAGTTTCACACCGTGGGCAACTGGGGAGTTCCTGTGTGAGTGAAGCGCAGTCCTCCCTGCTGTGAGCTGGGGAACCCTGGAGCAGGAGTAGCTCTGAAGCACTGTGTGGAGGTCTGAGACGATGCCATGGACTTGAAGGAAACCAATAGTGACAAAATGGGGACTAAGGAGGGTGACAGGAAGCGGAGTGGTCACGTCAGAGTATGCTGCTGTTGCTGGGTAGGACGTGGAGGAGGCACAGTGCCGAGCAGAGTCCATATGATGCCACGTTCTGCCAGCTTGACCTATGGTGGCCTCCAGCTCTCTGACACCAGGGATAGAGAGGTAGGGCTACTTCTGTGGAGGTGGGGGAGAGGACTGTGACTTGGGGTGTTCTGAGTTTGTGGAACTAAGGAACAAGTAGTCACCCCACTGTACAGTGTAGACATATTTAGGAGTTCCCTGCATATTGTGAAGGTGCGCATGGAAAACGGTGACTGGGATGAAATCTCCCTGGTGTAAGTGGCTAAGTGCCAAGCACAGCACAATTCAACACAAGGAGGGAAAAGTATCTCCTAAATCAGGCAATACAAAGATCGTCGGTGACCTTAGAGACAGCATGTACTTGGCCGAGGGGAGACAGGCAGGCAGAAGAGGACTGAGGAATGCACATGGGAAGGAAGCTGCCGGAAAGCCAAGCGCACTTGGCCTATCTTTTGGGAATCCGGCCAGGTGGTTCTGCTTTGTGATTCGGGTGACCCGCTGTTCTGTGAACATCGACTGTGGAGAGTGAGCCTGAGCCAGAGCTGAGGACACAGAAGAGAGGGACACAGCGGCCTGCAGGAAGAGCGGCAACCCCACAGGTCAGGGAGCATGTGAGACCATTCCTGCCAGAGTGACCTACATCTATCTTCTCACGACAGGAGGGGATGGCCCCTTGCCTGGCAGGGAAGGACACAGAGGTCAGAGCCAAAAGCTGATTTAGATTTGTTTTCTCAGCCCATTAAAACTGTCAATGATCTCATCTCTTGAGAAGGAATCATTTTTCCTCAAAGGGGAAAGATGCATTTCACCAGGAGGATTGACAGTGTCACGCTAGCCAGGCGTGGGGATGTACACCTTCAGTCCCTGTACCCAGGAGGTGCAAGCAGGTGGGTCTCTGTGGGTTCAAGACCTACAAAGTGAGTTCCAGGACAGTCAGGGCTACACGGAGAAAACCTGTCTCTAAAACCCTCAAAGAGCGTCGCACATTCCAACACGGGGCTGGGAAAGCCTAAGTACTTCTTCCACATCTGAGACGCCCATGAGCCTCCAGAGTGAGGAGCAGGCTAGTAATGAGCCTCCTGCTCATCTCTTCAAGAGGCTTGTGCATCTGGATGGGCAGGGTGGAGAATCCGGACAGTACTTACCCATGCTGGGAAGTAAGCCTCTGGCTCAAAGTAGTCTCCATGGTGCACTTTCCTTTTGAAGTTCCCGAGGTCAGCCTGCAGTGCAAAGGCTGCCAGCAGGAAGTAGGCCTCCTCTCTGAGCACACACTGAGAGTGCAGCACCTGTTTCCTTAGGTGCCAGTAATAATAGTATCTCGCAATCCGGTCACTAAAAATACAGGAAAACAGCAGTCATGTTTGGGTGGAATGGTGCAAGCACATGTCAACAGAACCCAAATCCCACCTGCATCGGCTGGCATAGGCCCTTGGCTTCTGCTCCCTATGTCCACCTCACTGAGGGGGAAGGCCCAAGCTGGAACCAGATCACCTCCTCAGGAGGCTGCAGAAGGCTCAGATGCCAAAAACACCTTAAAGCTCATAGCCTTTGGCTCATCCAAAGAAAGGCAGCTCTGAGGGATTCCACTCCACTAAGGTGCATGTGTCACAGAACACAGACTGGACATGCCATCAGCTGGGAGTTCGCAGTCTGCATGTCCATGCTGTGCTCATCACTCACTCAGTGGGGACAAACCGGGGGCGAGCCTGGCCTTGCTGTTTGATGGTCCTTGTGCTGTTCCCCTCCTTAGCACACCACACATGCTCTACAGCACTTTACGATGCTCGCAGGAGAGCGTCTGAGCACCAGTGGCCTGCTATTTTCCTGCTGTTCTGAGGCTGGAAGAGCCAAAGCTTTCCTCAAACACCTTGTTCTACAGGATGAGGATGCTGCTTTATGGAGTGTCTTCACCGGCGCAAGCCGTGACAGCCATGATGCTCCCAACATAAGGAAATGCTAACAGTGCAGGCTCTAATCCACTGGAGCCAGAAATAAACCCAGTCAACGGAAGGTGAAGAGGCAGTGCTGGCAGGAGGGCTGGCCGGGGTGGGTGGTCACAGGACACCTAGTCAAGTCACAAGAAATGTTCATGGGCACATAGGATCCGTTTTATAATTAAGGAAAACGACTGTGGCCGTGCAGGCTTTCAGTGAGGTCCTGGCATCTCTCAGGCTGTTTACCTGAGGTCACAGCTCACCAGCAGACAAGTAATGGAAGCATACGGCCTATTTTAGCCAGGACAGGGGCTAAGAGGAAGAGCTCACAGATAAAGCATCTGTGTAATTCTTTCCCATGACGATTCACTCAGTGTTGCCTTTTAGACGGCTCACTGCACACTGTAGGATGGTTTATGGCGGGGTGGGTGTGGGGTGCAGAGATAAAGGTTAATATTCTTTAGCCTTCGGGGGTTTATTAGTGGCCATGTCATACATCTTCCTTCTTTACAGAGCATTCCATCCCTACCATGTCAAGTCGGTGTGCACTTCATACAAGCTGAGGCCAACTAATCATGTTTTTAGGCTTCAGAAATACTCTCTGTGTACTAATAGTCCTTACTCTTAATCTGCATCTGCTGATGACAGAAAATATCAAATGCTAGTTTTTCACGGAACATTAGCCCAGCATATTTTTCCTTTCACATGAAGGTTTCTCAAAGTTTAAAAGTAAAAGGAAACAAGCTCATGTTTCCTGTTGTTTGTCAGCTGAAAATGTGATCTCTAGCACTGAATCACACGCCAAAAAAAGAGGCCCCAAACTAGATAATCCTAATATGACCCTGATCATGCATGCGTTTCCAAAAGGAAAAAATTTGCTCCCCACCCCTCAGCTTGCACCCTTGGTTCCACAGGAAGCCCTCCAGGCTCACTCTTAGTTTCTTTGTTGTTGTCTTCTCAAGAAGGGATTTCTCTGTGCAGCCCTAGCTGTCCTGGAACTCACTCTGAAGAGCAGGCTGGCCTTGAACTCTTAATTTTTCAAGTAGTGACTAAGAGTGCAAGCTGGCCTCAAGTGAAGGGGAGGCCGGGCTAATGGAAACCAACTGAAGGGGAAGCCAGGCTAACGGAAACCAAGGAGCCTGAGAGAATCCATGGCCCTGTCCCACTTGGAAAAGAATATGATCATATTTAATGAATCTCTTCCCAAAACAATGACAGTTCCTTTGGATTGAAAGTGAAATGTAAGCGGGTGACATTAACATTTTCACCCTCAGTCTACCAGCAATTCAGTTTATTCAGCAATTCTGTAAGCAATGTGCCTCTGGTGTGTTAGACACCAAGAATACAAGAATGTGAAAAAACAAGCAAAAACCCAAAGTACTGCTGTAGTAGAGTCTATGTTCTATACAGCTGCAGAGTCTATGTTCTAAACTGCTGCAGAGTCTACGTTCTATACTGCTGCAGAGTCTATGTTCTATACTGCTGTAGAGTCTACATTCTATACTACTGCAGAGTCTATGTTCTATACTGCTGCAGAGTATGTTCTATACTGCTGTAGAGTCTACGTTCTATACTGCTGCAGAGTCTATGTTCTATACTGCTGCAGAGTCTATGACCTATACTGCTGCAGAGTCTATGTCCTATACTGCTGTAGAGTATGTTCTATACTGCTGCAGACTCTATGTTCTATACTGCTGTAGAGTATGTTCTATACTGCTGCAGAGTCTATGTTCTATACAGCTGCAGAGTCTACGTCCTATACTGCTGTAGAGTCTACGTTCTATACTGCTGTAGAGTCTACGTTCTATACTGCTGTAGAGTCTACGTTCTATACTGCTGTAGAGTCTATGTTCTATACAGCTGCAGAGTCTATGTTCTATACTGCTGCAGAGTCTATGTTCTATACTGCTGCAGAGTCTACGTTCTATACTGCTGTAGAGTCTATGTTCTATACAGCTGCAGAGTCTATGTTCTATACAGCTGCAGAGTCTATGTTCTATACTGCTGCAGAGTCTACGTTCTATACTGCTGCAGAGTCTACGTTCTATACTGCTGCAGAGTCTACGTTCTATACTGCTGCAGAGTCTTTGTTCTATACAGCTGCAGAGTCTATGTTCTATACTGCTGCAGAGTCTATGTTCTATAATGTTGTAGAGTCTACGTTCTATACTGCTGTAGAGTCTATGTTCTATACTGCTGCAGAGTCTATGTTCTATACAGCTGCAGAGTCTATGTTCTATACTGCTGTGGAGTCTATGTTTTATACTGCTGTAGAGTCTATGTTCTACACAGCTGCAGAGTCTATGTTCTATACTGCTGCAGAGTCTATGTTCTATACAGCTGCAGAGTCTATGTTCTATACAGCTGCAGAGTCTATGTTCTATAGTGCTGTTGTAGAGTCATGTTCTAACAGGCAGAGGGAAGCCACAGCACCAGGATGTATTTGTTGTGTCCATGAAAAGCAGTGTTTTAGAGGACACCAAGGCTTAGGCTTGGGCTGTCTTTTACCTGATCAGCTTCCCGTTCTCCACATAGTACTGCACCCGGAAATGGATGATCATGGGAGGCCCAAACTGGTCGATGCCCTAAGACAGAGAGAGACACATGCAGCAAGGTGTGTTTAGTTCTCTCCAACATAGGCTTCAAAGACAACCACCCTCCCATCACTTGCAAGACACATTTCTAAATACAGACAGGCTCGTCTAGTTTGTAACATGGCGCTTGTAGTAGGTAGAAAGTTGTCCTACATGGGTCCCAGGTCCACATCCAACCAAGAAGTTATAACACAAAGCAGGGCACCCTCCCTCTCTGGATTCTCATTCGCTGCGCTGCCAATGGCAACATAAGGGAAGATAAAAATAAATGTCATGGAAATTTCTAGCTGAGAGCCGGCTCCTGGCCCAGCTCTGTCCCCTGTGGTGACCATTTGCTCCCTATTACAAATGCTCTCTTGTTCCCTCAACATTCCACACAGCACATTCTAATACACTGCTTGTTTACTTAAATGTTGGAGTGCTTTACTCTGCAGTTGGCTTTGAAGTTGCCTTCCAGCTTAGCCCAAGAATCCTGCACTGCTGTGGGAGGACCCCCTGCACTGCTGTGGGAGGACCTCCTTCACTGTTGTGGGAGGACCCTCTGCACTGCTGTGGGAGGACCCCCTGCACTGCTGTGGGAGGACCCCCTGCACTGCTGTGGGAGGACCCCCTGCACTGCTGTGGGAGGACCTCCTGCACTGCTATGGAGGATTTGGGACTAGATGTAGTGTCATTCCTGACTCACTAGGAGATGGCAGAAACTACAGGGCCTGCCCTGTCCCCCACCTCCCCACCCCCCATGGAACCGATGTTAACTACATAATGATGCCATGGCACGCAGTAAAACAACAAAGGCTGGGAAGCAAGAACCATAAAAAAGCAAATTTAAAAATTACTAAAAACTCCTACAAGTTTTGACAACACTGTCACAGGAGAAAAGCAGATACTCTCTCCTGCTTTTCACTTTGAAGTGCTACCCCATGATTACCAAAACATAGATACCTATCGGTTCATGCTGTCAGGTATTCACATCTGAGCCGCAAGGCATTTCAGCATTTATAATTCATTTCCCTTTTTCAATCTCTACCTGGAAATTACTGCCTATGATTTTTTTTATTCCAATGTGACAGCTAAAATACACATTTTTAAAGAATAAAGAGAATTTTGTGTATAAATGCAATCTCACCCAAGTGACTTCGTATTGTCGTACCTTGCTGGCCTCCTTTTTCCATTCTTTTGGACAATACTTATAGAGCTTTTGTGACAATTCCATATATACGTGTTCATTATCTGCACAGTAAAAAAAAAAAAAAGAGACAAGATGTTAAAGAGAAAGGATTTGTTTGAAAGAAAAAACTATTCAGGGTTGGGGATTTAGCTCAGTGGTAGAGTGCTTGCCTAGCAAGTGCAAGGCCCTGGGTTCAGTCCCCAGCTCCGGAAAAAAAGAAAACAAAACAAAACAAAAAAACAAAAAAGACCAAAAAACAAACAAACAAACAAAAACCTATTCAAAGCTATAATTCCAAGGCAGCTTCCTGGTAAGTGAATGTGGCACAAGGACACAAAAAGACCGGGGGCATGAGCTGGACTTTACTGGGCTGATGGGTTCTTTTTCTTCTGCAACCCAGCTCTCACGGTCTTAGAGGATGCTATGCTCAGAAGAAATGTGGTTTCTAACAACCATGTGCCTCGCTTCTAGGATCTTGAGAAACCACAGAGCATTCATTCCTGTGGACACACAGCTCAGAGAAACACTGGTTTCATGGAAAGAAGACTTCCCGTGGGGGCAAAATGCTGACATAGCAGCAGCGAGTTCCCACTGCTTTAGAATACCGGGGCATTGGTGGCAGCTCACCTCCAAGGGTGAGCAGGACACCTGCCTTCCGAAAAGTTGGCTTTTAAAATATCCATTCTATGTTCCCCACACCAGAGCATGAGCGTACCAGAATGACAAACCGTCCCTGGGTCTGCCTTTGGGATCTATCCTATCAGAAGAGAAAGGTCTTGTGGAAAACAAGATTTGACACCAAACAATCCCTCAGGTGGGGCTGGGGTGATGACCTGCTTTTAAAGTGAACAGAAAATCTGTCCACTGGAATTTACGAAAAGCGAATGGAGCGTAGGGAAACAAGCCGGCCCAAACACATTTTTTTTTTTCATTTTTCTTTTGAGAGAATTTTTTGCAAAGATCTATTTCATAAGAGAAGCTCTTGACATTCCAATCTTGTACAGGTTTTAACACACACACACACACACACACACACACACACACACACACACACACACACACACTCTCATACTCCAGCTTTTTTTTCCACCATCATTAAAGATATCTCTTTCTAGATGCTCCATTAAAACCTTCACAATGAAGGGATGTGCACCATACTCATTCCAGGAAGACGTGAGCTGACTCCACAGTGAAACCCTGGATGAACACTGGCTTTGACTGGAAGATGCCATAAAAAGTAATGCTATGCTGTCTATAAGTGGGTTGTTCAGGCCTCTAACACAGAGAAAGGGACAAGATGTCCCAAAGACGAGAGAGGGAATGTTCCACTTAACCCAGCTCTCAGGTCAGTGAAAGCTGCCTCCTAGCCTTTCACTTTCACTAGCTGAACATGACTCTGACTGTGTGTGGTTTGAGCTCCTGCTGGAAGCAGGATGAGCAGAAGTGAGACTGCTCAGAGGAACACATGGATATTTACAATTTTATTGAAAATACATTTTCCATAGACTATATTTGATCATGGTTTCCCCTCCAATTCCTTCTATATCCTCTCAACCTTCCCTCCCACCCAATTCCATGCTTCCTCTCATCCTTTAGAAAAAAAATCTAATAAAAATCAGAATATCAAAAACAAAACAAAGAAAAGGCACAAGAAACTCGAACACACACACATACAACACACACACACACACACACACACACACACACACAACCCATAAAAAAGCAAAATCAGAAACAATAATATACAAACAAAAGACCAGTCAAGATAAAAAATGCTCAAACAAAGCAATGAGACAAAATGTCTACAAAAACACCATTGAGTTCGGTTTGTGTTGGCCATCTGCTGCTGGGCATGGGCTACCCTTAGGTGTGGTGTGTATCCTCAGTGAGAATCCACTAGAGAAAACCGAGTTTTCCTTTGTGAATGGCTGCTATTAGAGATAGCTTCTGGGTTAGGAATGAGCACTACCTCCTTCCCCCTCTCTCAGCCTGAGACTCTCGTCTATCTGAGACTTGTGCAGTCCTGTGTATGCTACCACAGTCTCTGGGAGTTTATGAGCACAATGCACACATTAAATTACCTTTATGCTTCTATCACTTGACAGTGTGACCAGAGCTATCTAGCTTGAAATCTCTTTGTAGCCAGACATGTGTAGACTAGTAGACGCAAATTGAGCACAAGAGCTGTGTTCCCCTTCCCAAACTTTGCCCTAGAATCTGCACCTCTGGAATACCCTTTATAATGCACTACTGACTGACTGAGTGAATAAGCCAGGTTCCTCAGTGTTGGAGGAAGAAGCCATACACAAAGGAAAGAGGTAGACTGAATCTCTTGGAACTGGGCTATCACTAGAAGTGTTAACATGAACTCATGAATATCACAAAGCCTGTGGAGAAACTTTGCCAAAAGCTAACATCACTAACAAGTAATTATTGCGTGCCTTATGATACTGTACACTGAGAAAGGCACATTATCATTTATCTGATATCCCCACCCAAACCATGCATAACCTGAATTGATGAGGAAACATAAACCAAGTCCAAATTAAAGGGCGTTCCACAAAGTAGACTGTTCCCTTAAAAGAGAAAGGCCAAGGTCACAAGCAAGGGCGAAGGGATGGCCGAGGAATATGGACTTGAACCAGCTCATCTGTGACTATGAATACCTCTAGGATCCTTGGAAAAACCTAAGGACTACTTAGCATTAGGGTATGGACTTCCTGGTTATAATGTTGCCACCACAGTCACACAGAAGATGCTGCTGGTCTCAAGTGCAGAGGGATGGGAAACAGGAAGCTAGATCACAGATGGAGGGAGAAAAGCTGGTGTTAATTAACATCTAAGGCGATTCTTACTTTCTTCTTGGAACTATGAAATTATTTCAGTACAAAACTGAAAGGATTGGGATGACATTGTGATTCTTGATATTTAGATGGATTTTAAAAAGAGTGTTAAACTGGCTGACTCTTAAAATGTCAATAATTCTGAAGAATTACATCCTTCCCAACTATTGAACAGACAGTGACAATTTCAGTCACCAATTTAAAATGGTGTGAGTGGCTTCAGTAAAGCCATCCTTCAGACCCTGATGGTGAATACGTGCTGTACATCTGTCTAAAGCCGTGGGATACCAACGCCAGGAGAGAAGCCAAGTGGGAACGATGGGTTCTGGGCTCAGTGTGGGCTCCGTCAGGTTGGGGCCGACAGTGGGGAAGCTATACCTGCTTGGCATTCTGGAACTGCCTATACTTCCTGCTCGCCTGCCTGGGAATCTAAAACCACACTAACAAGACAAAACCTGTGAGGCAAATTTTCAAGTTCGTGTCCACCCTGCAAAGCTGGCGTGACAGCAGCTTCTTCTGTCTGTCACATTGTCTTGACAGTGAGAGAAGTCTGGTGGCATGTCTGAAGGGGGACAGTTAGCCAGCAGTAGAACCAGAATTTGAACCAGGTCACCTGACGGCTGTTCCAACACTCTTTCAGCACATCACAAACTCTCCTTTAAAGAGTGTCTTAAAAGCTCTTGTTTGGAAACCAAAGGAAGCTGTGAACTGGTTTTCTTGGCCTGACTTGTTGAACCACAGAGATCAACAGTCTGGCTGCAGGTGCAGAAGGAAGAACGCCTTTGAGAGCACAGCAAGAGTCGCCTGGAATCTGGGAGGCAGCTTCCTGCTTCTAGAACCACTGATGGAGGCCAGCCTTCCTGTTTTCATCACACTCACTACTACAGAGCCATTTGCAGAGAGCAAGTGGCTGACTTGCAGGGCCTTATTCCATGTTCCAAGGCAGGCAACCAAGCACAGATCCCACTTTGGAGGAAAGGGAGCCCGCTTTATCTACTGACTATATTTTCTAACTTGGCAGATATTGAATTTCTAATATAATTCATTCCTAGTACAATGGTAGAAGGCAATGACTGCATTTCATAGCCACAGAGCCTGACTAGAACAAAGAAAAGGATTCGAAGAAAAACAAAAAAAAAATTTCAATTAATCCATCACTGTCACATTTCTAACTGCAAGAGAATGTGAACAGAAGAAAGGCAGTTTTACTGTGTTCAAAATCCCTGTAATGTCACAAGCCATCATCATTTGTAGTAATGACAAATGACAAAAAACATCTACTTTCCTCTGGGGAAGGGCTGGTCTCCATGGAGAAAGAAACAGCAGCCACAATAAAAAATCGAACCCAATACATTAAAAAAAAATGAAACAAAGTAAAAGGAACAGACACATAAATATCTACATTCATAAAATTAATTAATATTAAGTCTAAAATGTAGTAACAATAATAAAACTCTAAGTCACTAAGAAGTACATCGGCTGATACTGGAAATACATACTACAGGAAGGATGACGAGCAGGTGGTGGGCATCTTGACAAGTAGCTCACAGAGCGTGACAGCTTAACACTTTAAGATGTCATTCACCTGGAGACAGAAGGCTAAAGATACCAGAGACTGGACAGACACTTACTTTGTATAACACTGAGACCAAAGAGGTGACTATCCTTCAACCTGAGCAGGTCACACACCTGGACCAGCAACTGGTGACACAGAATTTTAACCTGTGGGAGGGAGGGAAAAAAGACATGAGTTAATTAAATTCAGCCGCACTGCCACAATGAGGCACAATTTAAGCTCTGAAAATATACACCGTCAGGACATGCTGACACCGGCAAAACCACCCATGGTTTATGGAGATCACTGCAACCTGCGGCTGTCTCAGTGACTATCAGTTTGTACAGCATGCTAATGGGGTACCAATGTAATCTTACACAAGACTCATAAATCTCATGGCAATGGGTCGGTTTCTCAGATCCTGCATGAAAAATGGGCCCCTCGGAACAGCTTGCTCCTTTTAAAGGTATTTATTCGGCAAGTATGTTCTTTCTTTTAGCATTTTTTCTTACTTTAATGGATACATTTTTATACAGTATTTGATATTTTGTATAGGTATATCCTACAGCAGTGGTTCTCAAATGTCCTAATGCTGTGACCCTTTAATACCGATCCTCATATTGTGGTGAGCCCCATTCATGAAGTTATCTTCGTTGCTACTTCATAAGCACAATTTTGCTACTGTTAAGAATCATAATGTAAATACCTGTGTTTTCTGATGGTCTCAGGTGACCCCTGTGAAAGGGTCATGACCCCCAGGCTGAGAACTGCGGCCTGCGGAATGGATTAACTAGTGCACTGCCTCACATCCTTTCTGTATGTGGTAAGAACACTTATGATCTCAGCCGGCAATGTTTAGGTATCCAGCACATTATTAGTTATAGTTGCCACTCTGCATAGTTTTCTTTTCTTGAACTTATTTATCCTGTTAGCTGAAACTTCAGATCCTTTAGCCAACAACTCCCTGCCCTGCCCTGGTAACTCCCGTCAGGCCCTGGTAACTACCTCGCACTCTGCTTCTAGGAGGTACCTTATGACTGCACCAATGAGACCAGGCAGTCTGTGCCTAGCTTATGACACTTAGTACAATGCTTTGCAGATTATCGTTGCAAATGACATCTCCCTCCTGATGTGGCTTACTACTCCATCATGTGTGGATGTGCCGTGCTGTCTCTTCAGTCATCAGTGGGTGCCAGCAAACTGCTGTGAACAAGGCTGCATGCAGCGTGAGAGTGCAGGTGCACATCCACTACAGTGAAGGGTTTTTTAACAACTCAGTTGTGTCACGTGATGTTTTTCTGGAGCTGTCTTGTGAGAGGGCATGTGATGTTTTGATGAAAACAGACACTTGAGAGGGTCATGCAACACTTCACTGGCCTTCTAGCAGAGAGATAAGCACCAAAGAACTTCTTGTGGTATTCCAGCTGCTTCCGGCTACTTCTGCTGACTCATGCTGATTAGATGGAGCCTTGCTGTTTCTGCTGGATTGTGCCACACTGTTACTGATTCCTGGTGTTTCCTACTGAATCGGACTGGGGTATCCTGACAAGGAAGAGTGGAATCTCCCCAAGACACTTCTAATAGGTCCACAAAGCCATTTTCCTATTAACTTTCTCCCTGTTACCTCTGTCAGTGGGTTGAAGTGTTCAAGAACCCTAAATAAAGTAGGTTTTGAAAACTCTACACATACAGATGTCATTTCCCCTGAAAACCCAGGAGAGGACTGTGAGATCACACTCAGTCTATATTTATTGGTTTGAGGAAGCACATGCTGTTTGCCACAGGGCCACACTGCTTTACATTTTGACCAGCAGATGACAAGTGTCCCCCCTCCCCCCCATGTTCAGCAACTCTTGTGAACTTTTCTGTTTGGTGAAAGTCATCTTAACACTTGTAAGGCAGTGCCTTGCTGCAGTTTTAATTTACACTTTCTTGAGGCTAAGTACTCTTTAGATACCTATCAGTCACCGTCCCATGAGAAATGTCTGCTTAGGGCATCTATTTCAAAGCAAAGTTTTCTTCTTCTTAAAGGTCTAAGCAAAATACTCATCTCCTGCCCAGTGACAGACTGCCCAGGTTCTACTTAATCAATCACTCTCTGTTACTGCTTAACTCATTCCTCCCTTTTCTGAGTCTCAGTATAATTCAACCATCCTGACATTAGTAGATATTAGGAATCTACTAATATGAGATTCTGGAGATGGCTATTCTGAATTGAGAAGACATTACACATTCTTGTTTTGTATATACGTGGGTATACGTGCTTGTATTTGTATGTGTGGTGTGTATGTGAATGGGGGGGTCAGAGGACACCCCTGTTTGAGAGTCTCCTTGCTCCTCTGACTTGAAACCCTGTAACAATCCTGTGCTGCTGCGCCAAGCTTTTACCTGGGTTCTGGGGACTTGAACTCAGGTCCTTGAGTTTGTGCAGCAAGCACTTTTACCTGGAGGCAAAATCTCCCCAGATACAGTCCTGATGCTTTCTCAACTGTGAATGAAACATCAGGTGGGAGTTAACTGAGCCTCTTGGGTCTGCCTCACTGCAACTGAATCACCCAAGAGAGCACTCAGCTCAATTTTATTTCATAGGAGTAGAAAATAAAACTGCTCCAAGTCATGGGAGTGAGTAGTAACAAAGGCTGACCCTCACAAGTTTTATGTACTACAAGTTACATACATGTTAAAGCAGGGGCAACACAACCTTTGTGATTTTTGTCTGTACATGTTACATGTCCACTTACTCTCTGAGGCATTACCAGATTTCTTGTCCTTTTTTTCAAGGATAACTGAAGTATAATTTTATAATTTATAATGCTAGTGACCATGATTTACTTATCTAAATTACTTAACTCTGAGTTAGTAATTTTATCATATGTTCATACAGAGCTAAAACTAAGAAAATGAAAACATGCAAAATCCCAGAGGAGAGAGGATTAGACACTGAGGGCCAGAGGCTAAGGAGGCTTAGTTACTTCCTGGTGCTCTAACGATCACCTGACAGGAAGCGGTTTAAGGAGGCGGGGTTCACTCTGGTTTGTGGTCCACTGCTGCAGGAAGACATGAGGGTGGGGAGGAGCTTGAGGCAGGGTATGGCACATCCACAGTCAGCAGAGGTGACTGCCCTGCTCGGCTCACTTTCTCAGTTTTATTCAGTTTGGGATCCCAGTCCACGGGGGCTCACCCAACTTACGAGTGTGCCGTCCGTATCAATTAACCTAACGAGGATCCCTCGTAGACATGTTGAGTGTTTCCTGAGTGGTCCTAATACTGTCAGAGTGACAATAATGATGGCTGTTTCAGGCAGGGTCCATCTATCCAGGATCTGCACGCAGCAGGTAGTGGTGGCTACTGAAGAGCAGGAACCTGTTCCCAGTGAGCTCCTGAGGACCTCCACTGTGCTCCACTAGACGGCTCCCTGTTACCTCTAAGGATACTCTAGCTTATACACATGCCATCCATATTTTTGAAATTTTATTTTATGTGCATGGGTGTTTTGCCTGAATGTATGTCTGTGAACCACAAGCATGCAGTACCCTTAGAAGCCAGAAAGGAGCATTAGCTTCCCTGGGACTGTCTGAGCTCATGTGGGTCCTCTGGAAGAGTAGCCAGTGCATTTAGCTTCTGAGCCATCTCTCCAGCCCTGCCATCCAGCAATTTAATAACAATGTAAGCTCCCCTCAGCACTGGGAAGACCCACTGGCTGCTGGGACTCATTACCCCGGCCCTCTGGGCTAGCTTAATCCAGCAGCTTGGATATTTACTTTGTGTCCTAGTCAAGTCCTCTTTATTTCCAACACTCACTGTAAACACTGGGTTATTATTCCATCTCATAACTATCCTGTTACAAATAAGTTTAAACAACAGACTGAGAGTGAAGAGGAGAAAGGACCACGTTTACAGGCAACTCTTACATTGAACTCAGCTCCATCAACGTGAGACTTAAAATGTCTCCCTGTTCTGGGGCCCTTTTAACCCTTAGCTTGGCTGTCTTTAAATTTTAGTTGGAAAAGGAGCAGCCAGATAAAAACGTAACAAGCCGCTAAATTCCAAATTACAAACTGAACGTTTATAAAATAAAATATGTGGTGACTCTCGACTAAACAAGGCTGTGCCTTTCTTCCAGGCATCCCATCTAATTATTGCTGTTCCGCTACTCTAAATCAAGGATCTGGAGCCTTCTGCTAAAGCTCTTTAACAATCATCAAGTAAGTATAGTGTTCTTGTTTAAAAACTATAATTAAATAAGGATGTGGCTTGAAAGCGTTACCTGCTGTGAAAACAGGATCCAGCGTTGGGTATTTGCAGACTAGAATCTTTAAAGCCACATGGCTGATTGTGAAATTTCTTAATCCCTTTCATCTTCAGGGGCAGTGGGACTTTAGAAAGCAGACGTTCTCAACAGCGTAGGCTTTAGCTAAAAACACCCTCTGCGTGGAGCTCTGAATTGAAATGGGGTTTGGTCCTTGCTGTGCCAACTGTTTGTTACCAGGCGAGGATGTTTGAAATAGTCTCTGGTAAGAAAGAATTGTTTGCCTAACCACAGGGACTAGAGGTGCAAGCTCTTGGCTGTGATTTCTGCCACTTTAAAAAGTCTGTCTCTTATATTTACCAGGATTTTATTTTTTTAATGTCCATTTTTTTGTATTTGTTTGATGACTGATTTAAAATAGCTATTAGTATAATTCATGGAGAGTCAAAATGACCATGAAGTCAACTATACCTGTCAGGGGAAAACTTTATTTTAAAAGAGTGTATGTGAGTGCACCCTCCCTGACTGCTGGGGGAGGGGCTGGGAAGGCCACTGATAAACAGTTTTGTTACAATTAATTCCTTATCCCCACTCTCTGCTGTGGGGAAAGGGAGCCCTGGAAGATTTGGATTGTTTTCCCAGCAGTGGGCAAGTCTCCTGGCTACTTAAGCTCATCCTTCCCAGTCTCAAGGCTTGCTGGAGGGGAACCTCGGCATGGCGGAGGAGGACCTATGTTCTCTGGAGGAGGAAATCTGGGCCTGCATGTCAGTGGCAGAGCACCCTAAGAAATGAACAATGTCCGTAAAGACTGACTTACTGAGCAACCTCATGGACAGACACTATAGAATGTTCTCTACACACAGAGTGTCTAAATCCTTGGCACAGAATAGCCCCACATCATATACAAGGGAACCAAACCAAAATAATGAACGACAAACTTAAGAAGTAGGCACAAAGCTGCAAAGGAAGTCACCGGGCAGACAGTTCAGTCCAGGTCCCCAGTACCAACAGCCTCAGTCACTGACACAGGCTCCAAGAAGTAAGAAGTGGAGCCCTTGAGAGTGGCTGGCCCACAGCCTTCCTGTATGCCTGAGGACTTTGTCAGTCTCCCATCCCTACTGAGGAATTTTGTTAAATGAAGATCCCTGTGTCCTGCCCTCGACCTACATCAGCGTCTCCATGGGTGAAGACCAAAGAGCCCCTCCTCCAATAATTCTAGTACATGATCAAGGTTTAAAGTCAGCCATCTATACACAGCAGCATACGTGTGGGAAAACTAATCCACAGCACCACTTTAAGGCAATCTTTTGCTTAATTTTACTAGAGTGAAACTGGTTAAAAAAAACAATGAAGGTTGGCAATAGGAAGAACATTTAAAACGCTAGGTATACCCCACAAAGCGTGCATGAACCGCTGCCGTCTTCAGTCAGTCTGCTCTCTAATGCTACTTCCCTCAGCTGGGACTTGAGTGCCAACGAACTCCTTTACAGACTGTGGCCACCTCCCTCTTCTGTTCCTCATGGAGACAGATCCCATCCTGTACCTGCTGCACACACACGGACATGCTTACTCACCTCACTGGGTAACACACAGAACAAAGGTGGAAGGAGCTTCCGCCATGCTTATGCTGTATGTTCTAGTATCTGTTAACTACTACATCGTGTGTGTGTGTGTGTGTGTGTGTGTGTGTGTGTGTGTGTGTGTATGACTTCACATAACAGAGCCATAAATTTTGGTGGATTTTTACTTTCATTTTAATTTATGTTTCTGGTATCCATACTGAAATGTTTCCAATTTTCATTATATTTTAAAAAGCAAGCCGTGCAAAGATAATAATAGTCTATCACCCCACATACCCAAAACCAATTCCAAATTCCTAACCAGGATCCTAGCTTATTACTAGAAACTCTGCCCAGAAGATAGTAAAATCCATCTAGGAGGCAGGTCTGATGATACAGATGAGCAGAATCGAGGTAACCTGAGTAGAAACTGCTGACTGCTCAAATAAAACCAAGATACCTATGGCTACAAGCAGAACCTTGCTGCAATCTAAACTTTTAATGAAGTTGTTTAAAAGTCATATATGTTCTGCATAACTATCCCATTATATAGAACATGGTAAAAATATACTAGCATACAAGTAGAAAATTAACTGGAGGCAAGCTTGCCTTTGGGAGGTAGGCAGATGTCAGATGCCTATGAGTTTCAGGCTAGCTTGGTCTACATAGCAATTTCCAGGCCAGCCTGGCCTACATAGTAAAGCCTTATCTCAAAATAAAAAGAAAACAAAAACAAAAAAACCACAAAAAAACCCTCAAAATTGATAGGTACAAAACTGATTACCATGAATCTGCTGGCAGTTTCTAACAACTGTACTCACTGGGATGTTCTATGATTTACATATCTACTCTGATAAAAATGGAGTAACTTATGTGTGTCTTGTGTTTGTGGGACTATGGCCCAGAAAGGATCATAGCAGTCTCATTAACATTGGTCAGGAATTTCAAACGGTACAATATCCATCAACAGTAGTAAATGTGTAACAGAACGGGATGCGGCCATACGGCTGGGATTTATCTTATGAGGAACAAAACAAGTGCTGTTGTGTCGATTTCACGGGCCAGATGCTGAGTGAAAAGGGCTTTAGGATAAGGACTACATCATTCTGGGGGCAGGAAGGTCGTAACTGAGCGGAAAAACTACCTTCTGATCAAAACAGTTGTCATCACTGAGGACAATGGACTGCTGATGAGGAAGAGCCCTGAAGGGTCAATGGGAAATTTCTATCTGAAACTGGGCAATGGCTACGTAGGAGCATATACTAACGAGATACACAGGCTGCCCGCTGAGGGATTTTTATGCTTTGTAACGTGTTAATTGTAATTTAACCATTAAAATTACAAAGGGGAAAAAAATAAAACTATTTCAGTTCTCAGTATCCAGGTTAACAAGTATCTGATTCTGACTTGAGAGACAGAGAAACATCTTAGCTCGCCCACAGCAGCAGCTCACTCTGACTTTGCTTAGACTCTGACTATTGAGGACCCACAGTCAAGATGAAAATGAGAAACTTAGCAACTGTGGGCATTTAAAACACAGATAGACACAAATAGAAATTTTATTCAGGAAGCCAAGCAATTTGAGAGACAAAAACCAATGCTCAAAAAAATGTTTGCTGCTGGGCTGGAGAGATGGCTCAGCGGTTAAGAGCACTGATTGCTCTTCCAGAGGTCCTGAGTTCAATTCCCAGCAACCACGTGGCGGCTCACAACCATCTGTAATGGGATCCGATGCCCTCTTCTGGTGTGTCTGAAGAGAGTGACAGTGTACTCACTTACATGAAATAAGTAAATTTAAAAAAAAGTTTACTTCTGTTTTTAGATTTTTTTTTTCCTTCCTCCATCTATAGTCTCCATTCTGTTGTGTTACATTATCTTTTAGCTGAGAAAGGGGCTTCCATACAGTAGAAATAACAAAGTGAATCCTTTTTCTCTACAGAAACTGAGAGTGAAGGAAATTCAAAGATTTCCTTCTTTGGTGGTGAGATCTGAGGGGGAAACTGTGACTGAACAGCGTGAATTAGAAGCATTCCCTAGGCCCGAATGGAAATGTGGAAGATACTCCAAATAATTCCAAACGCACACCAAGGCTGAACACACAGAAAGATAAGGAGACAGAGAAGTCCAATAAATTAATTCAACAGAAAACATTTCAATAAAGTTTAAAAACAGATTTTTTGTTTTGTTTTAGTGTTGTACCCAAAGTCCTGATTTGACCCCGGCGAGACGCTGCTGAAGGCAGCTGTGTTGAAGCCATAATGCTGTCCCCAGCCGTGTGGCAGCCTGAGCACAAGCCTGCCAGACCCCGCTCACTCTGCAGTGATTGCTCCCTGAACCCCCTGACTCGGGTGTGGCCTTGTGGGCACGAGCTCGCTGAAGTATTCCTAGAAGATCTACTCACATTTATGATGATGCTCACAGACTTGTCATTGGGGAGGAAAATACACACTCTGCGGCGGTCCTGCATGACTTTGTTGTTATGGAAGGTCAGTTTGTTCATTGTGTTGTGGGCTGGCCAGTGGTCAGGCAGGGTGCGCTGGGTTCTCAGCAGCTTCTCAGGCTCCCAGCGCTCCAAAGCCAACTTTCCCTCCTCATCATACGGCCGACAGAAGCATCGTGGTGCCCCACAACATAGGTTTCATCGCTGTAGAAAGTCCACTGGGAGACCTGTGAATAAAGGGGAAAGAGAACCTGTTAAGAGGAGAGAGGCCAATGGCACACAACTATTTGCGCAGACACAGGGAGACAGGGAAAGAGCATTTCAAGCTGAGACTGCCATACTGGGTGCAGAGACACATTCTGTCTGTCAACTGTCTTTACCCTCCATTCTTAGACATGAGTGAATAGACAGGTGAGAGCCTAAACGTTCACAGATGGACCGAGTACCATAAGCTCAAGGCGATGGATCCTGGCTGAGGAGTTTCTGGTTCACCAGGGAGGTGACGGGGCTCTGGAGTGGACTACAAAAACAGCATTAGCAAAGCCTCTCCTCCAGGACCACAGACAGAACTTGGATGAGTCTTGGCTTGATTGCTGGTGACTTTCATTTCACCAGATAGCTCTACAAAGGAGGCCCTGGCTGCTGGACCACTGAGTGGCGCTGCAGTAATCATTGATTTCTTCATGGCATTCCCAGGGATTATTAGATCCTCCTTGATGTTCATGTTTCCCTTTCCCCCCGGTTCTCTAACTGGCTCACGAAAAGTTAATTCATTAGTTCACCAATCAAACAATACACGGCAATACGAAGACTGTATTATCAAACATGTACATATGTATATAGTTTTGTCTGCCTTTGTGTTTGCTTTTTTAAAGTTTTGAAGTACGGAACTTTGCTTGCAAGTACGAGACTTTCATCTCTGGTCTTCAGTATTCTATCCTTCATTTCTGCTTTCTGTCTCCGGCCCCGGTGAGACCCTATGGAATAATTTTAAAGTCCCGGTGAGTTTTTCCTTCTCTTGAGGAGTGCTTCACATGTGCTGCAGTGTGTTAAGACTAGCTGTCTGTGTCACTGGTATTTACATTATTCCTTTGCGGCTGTAGTTGCAGGACTCTCGAGAGTAAGTCCAGGAATACGAAGCTGGTCTCCAAGGCAGAAGCCTGACCTATCGCCTCCTTAAAGTTCATGTGTCTGCAGCAAGAGAGAATCTACTCATAGACGGTATCAGGAGTAAATAGGATCTAAGATTTTATTTATTTATTTTATGTATGTAACTACACTGCAGCTCTCTTCAGATACACCAGAAGAGGGCATCGGATCCCATTACAGATGGTTGTGAGCCACTATGTGGTTGCTGGGATTTGAACTCAGGACCTCTGGAAGAGCAACCATCTTTCCAGCCAGATTTAGTGATTTTTAAAAATATAAATAAAACACAATCTTCCAAGAAAATTACTCAAAACTGAAATTAGGTGGTAATCTTGTATGTGGTAGTTCCTTCTTTGGAAGGGGACCATCCATCACTTGGATGTTCTGTCTTCCTTAAAGGGAAAGGGTGATAGCTCCCCTTAGGTTTCCAGTGCACCTTTGGAGGCCAGGGCTATCATCTTCTTTAGAGTAGATGCTCAGTCCCTGAGTTCCAGGAACCGCTCTCCAAGTGCAGACATTAATCTAGAAATGTACTCTTCTTAGTCAACAATGTCCAAGCACTAGCTAGAAGGATGATGTTGGCTACATGGGAATTGCACATGGGGTTAGAGGTAAATGGAGAGTCCAAGCCACAGAAACAGACTCATGACAACTACAGGCACATGTGGAGACCTTCACTTCAGTCAGGGAAGCAATCTACACAGTGCTGGGTTCCACTACACTCTCAGGGCAAATGCTGGGAGAACATCCTAAGAGCTGACCAATACCAGAGAATTACCCCCCATTGCTACTGCCAAAAATGCTCTCAACATTTCCAAAGGTACACACCCCTAAAGCAAGCCAGGCCGATGCTGGTGCACCGAAGCAGGAGAATTTCAAGTTCAAGGCCATCTGGGCTCCTGTACATTCCAATCCAGTTCTAGATACAGAAAGATCCTATCTCATAGAGCCAACATAAGCCAGAGGTAGTGGCTGGCACACACTTCCAATCCTAGCCCTCAGAAGGATGATGGTGGCAAGTTGGGGTCAGTCCAGCCAAGGTTACAGAGTGTGACCCTGTCTCAAAAACCTAAATCTAATAAAATTCCTAAAACAGGTTAAATTTGGAGACTGAGAGCCCCTGCCCTACTTTTAACCTTTCTTAAAAATTTACAAAGTAAGCCAGGTAGTGGTGTGCACATCTTTAATCCCAGCACCCAGGAAGCAAGAGCAGGAAGATCTCTGAGATTGAGGCCTGCCTGGCCCACAGAGCGAGTTCCAGGAGAGCCAGGGGTGCCCAGAGAAACTCTGTCTTGAAAACAAACGACCAAACAAAACCTCAGAAAGTATTAAAAACTCGGAGAAGTTGTGAAGGCAAACTGCTTAAGTCTGACCACATTTCACACACTCCCCGAGTACAGAACACTCTTCTCTCCAGAGCCTGCTATGAAGGTGAACAATGTTCTCAGGCTTATCACTTGGGAAAGGAGTTCTGAAGTAATTCTTTATTGTACTCTCAATTTCATAGGAAAAGTTTTCCCATCTGTTGGACTATTCCAACATTTAGGTCTGTCTTTACTACATAAATTATAAGCTACGATTGAATATATCTTATTTTAAAGTCATACCCTTAAGTGATATTAATCCCATTATAATTCCTACTTAAATCTGCATTTCATTTTGAGATAGTCCTATGATTTTCCATTTTTAATTGAACCAATTAAAGCAGGACATTTCTACTGACCTACTTTTTGGAATTTAAAAGTTAAATTGGGGGAGGGCATTCTGAGATTTAGGATGGTTCCAGGGCTTCATTAAAATACACGAAAACTTCATTTGGGTACAACTTTTTTCCTTTTTAAAGATTTATTTTTATTTTAGGCATGTGAATACCCTGTCACTGTCTTCAGACACACCAGAAGAGGGCATCAGATCTCATTACAGATGGCTGTGAGCCACCATGTGGTTGCTGGGGATTGAACTCAGGACCTCTGGAAGAGCAGTCAGTGCTCTTAACCACTGAGTCAGCTCTCCAGTCCAGTAGGTACAACATTTACTTTATGGTTCAAACAGTACAAAAGTCAGCACAAAGACTACTGGCGCAGATTTACAGGAGCCCAGGTCAGAGGCAGTAGCATTGTTCCACGGCTGCTCTTAACACTCTGAGGGTGACAAACCCAACGCGCACGCGCACACACACACACACACATACATGCATGTATGCTCGTGCATGTGCACGTCACACACTATATACTGAACAAGGTGGGATTAAGCCTTCACTGTGCCAAGACAGAATTAAAGCTAGTTCAAAAGTTTCACTAAAAAGGCAAACACAAATCAAACCATAACCTATCTCTAATTCACACCAGCATCAAATTTAAACTGGACTGTCCTGGGAAACAGTAATTAGACAGAATTTATACCACTTTGGATTGCAAAAATTGGGTAAAGGGCCACTGACTACTTGTTCTATGTTCTACGCTGAGCCCTAACTCAGCCCCAGGAAGACACATTCCCACCCCAAAGCAATGCCTTCCTGTGTTGGCAGTGATTAGACCCACAACTCTTTCCCCAAAGAGACTTACAAAAAATATACATTATTTGTATACATACAGAGTCTTTGGTATTGAATTTTTACCCACATAATACAGTTTCAGTTAGGAGGGAGCCAAACAAGGATTCTCCTTCTGGGACTACCTCCCTGAAGCGTAAGACGGTCCTTGTCGAGATCATGAAAGGCAGATGTGATTAAAAAAGACTCCATCAGCAACCAATATGGCCGGCCACTCTATTACCTAACAAAACAAAGGGAGCTATTTTGGAAAGTGGACTATGAGGACCCTACCTTCTAACTTAACTGTTTCCTATACAAAGCTTAGGGCATACACAGAGCACTTAGGGCTGTGTGCTCACTACTCGCTGAAAAACAGAACACAGAAGCTGCAGGCTTCTCCTCCAAGGTGGGTAACAACTCTTCGGTTAGGGGCACTGCCAAAGAAGCTTGAATACTGTCTTTGATTCCCAAAAGCACATACATGTGTGGGCAGTGACATGTCAACTCAAGGGATGATACAGCTGAATGACAACTTTAAGTACAGAAATATAGCCTATACTGTAAGCTAAACTATGTGATTAAAAAAAAAAAAACCGGGGGCTGGGGATTTAGCTCAGTGGTAGAGCGCTTACCTAGGAAGCGCAAGGCCCTGGGTTCGGTCCCCAGCTCCAGGAAAAAAAAAAAAAAAAAAAGAAAAAAAAAACAGTCTAGCCAGGTTGAGATCCCTTTGGGGGGTGGGAGGGTTGAATGACCCTTTCGCAGGGGTCAAATATTAGATATTTATATTATAATTCTAACAGTAGCAGAATTACAGTTATAAAGTAGCAACAAAATAATTCTGTGGTTGGGGTCACCACAACATGAAGAACTGCATTGAGGAGTTGCAACATTAGGAAGGCTGAGAACCATAGCTCTAGTATTTCTAGTATACTGTCCTAAAACGCTGCCGCATGTCTTTCATAGAACAAGTTCCACGGTTTTGCTCATTTGTTTTATTAATACAAAATGTGTGCTTGCAACACCTACTGTGTGACAAACAGGCAGTGAGCACACGCAGTAGGCCAGACTGAGGGTGCTTGCTGGTGCTGTGGCCGTGCTGTGTAGATGTGTTACTGTACCAGGTGATGGGACCTCTAGCTGATGGGCTGATGTGTGAGCAAACACCCAAGTAAAGAGCAGGGTGTCATCTCTTCCACCCTCCCAGCCACCCCTCTGTATCAGGAAATCTGCAGGCAGACGATGGTGAATGGGAAGGCTCGCTCGCTGCTCGGCACAGGTGAAGTAACAGTGCTGACGATGGGCTAACATTTGCTACACATCTGCTGCACGCAGGGCACTGCTCTAAGCACTTGTGGAGCAGGAAAGAAAATGGTGACCCGTTTGTCATGCTCTCCAAGAAGGAGACAGCTAGGAGCTTGCATCACAGCAAACCAACTTATGCAGATAACCCTGGTTCTTGTATCAGAGAGTCACCTCTCTATGAACACTTATTTAGCTCAGCCACTTCAAATTCTGCCTTATCTCGTCTTCCTTCTCTAGTCAGATCTTAGAGCAAGGCCACACTAGGTATCACCAAGGCCAGATGTGGAATAACACTCATTAACTCTTGGCTGTCTGCTTACAACATACGTCCCTGACCCGTGAAGACTCCACTTCCTAGCCATGGCACTTGTCATGATTTGGATGTGCAATGGATCCTCTAGGTGCATGTGGGTTCCTGGTGGCACTGTCTCCCGGGGACATTACGGACCTCGTGAGATGTAAGGCATAGCTTGAAGAGAAGAGTGCCTGAGAAAAGAGGCCTGTGTAGGCTGCACCCACCTCTGGTTGCTTCAGCTTTCCCTGCTGCACTGCCATATAGGACACTGCCACATCCTCCCGTCACCAGAGCCTTGCCACCAATCTCATCCCTGCAAAATGGCCTGCGCCTTCTACACCTGTGAAGCAGAATACATCTCCTCTCCTCCAAGGTTCTCCTATCGGGTACTTTGTCACAGCAATGAGAAAATAAACTAACTCAGTACCACTGTGTCTGGGAGCTAAGCAGTATCTGCACAGGGTCCATCCTGAGTCACATGTATGCTAGCTGCTTCTTGCTCTGCCCACAAGGTGCCAGAAGCCCTTCTTTATACCAGTCATGACAACCGACAATGCTAATGGGCACTGACAAAATTTACCCTGGGGCAAAATTATTCATTGTCATTTTATTAAATACATGTTAAGAATTATTTTTAATTAAGTGTGTGAGAATGTGTGAGCGCACATGAATGCAGTGCCCACTAAGGGCAGAAGAGGGAATGGGATCCCTTGGAGTTGAGGCTACATAGAGCTGTAAGTCACCTTACATGGGTGCGGAGAATTGAACACAGGTCCAAATGTGTACTTCACTTTTTTTCTAACCTGGTAGATGAACAGAGCCTGCAGTCATAGAATAGTTTTGGAATTCAGCTTTCTTGAAACAAGAGCCTGTGGCTGGGAACTATCAGGCTGCTTGGATAGGCACATGCACTCCTGTTTCTCGCACATGGTCCAAGGAGCGCTCTACTCTAAAGACCTGAGAATATGAAAATGACCCAGAAACATGATGTTTGACTTGAGATTGTCCTGGATATTCTAGCTAATAAAGGATTTTTAAAAGGGCCATTTGCCTCTAGAAGATGTTTGAGAACAATAAAATTTATTTTTATCATTTAGAGGAATAATGAACTGGGATCGTATGTGTTTATGGCCAGTTTTTACATGTATAAGTGCTTACCTACGGTATGTATGTCCATCATGTGTGTGCCCTGTGTTCAGAGGCCAGAAAAGGTAATTGGGTCCCCTAGAATTAGAATTCCAAAGGGTTATAAGCTCCCATGTAGGTGCTGTGAACCTCACCTAGGTCTTCTAAAAAGCAGTCAGTGCTCTTAACTACTGAGCCATCTCCCCAGCCCTGTGGCTAGTTTTTGGAGTGATAAGTGCACCTAAGAAGGCAGTGCCTGGTAGCCACTAAGCACGATGTCAAACCCTCTGGGAAGAACATCTGCTTCCTGTTTGCTCTTTTCCTGCACTTCCCAACCTTGCCTGAGTAGAGAAATGAGGCACTGGGTAAAGGGTGAGGACACCCCCAGAGCTGGTCCTCAGGAGTTTTACAGCATGCGCAGGAAAGCATACCAGTTAGACCTAGATCCCAATGTACCAGCTGGGCAACCATGCCCATTTCCTAATCCGAGAACAATTCTTCATTTGTAAAATCCGTAACAGTGGCCTCCTACAATGCTGGATAAATGAAGTGGTAGAATGGTACAAAGCATTCAGTTTCGAGTTCTTTTGACATAGAAAGGCTGCTTCCTAGCAGCAGCTATGACTTTCCAGGTAGGGAGACGAACAGCCACTGCGGAGCCCATTAGTCACCTCACAGAGCGCTCTCGCTTTCATAGCCAGATGCAGCAGCTGGGCTACACCACTGCAGGCTTATCCTGGGAAGGGGAAAGCGCATTGCTGGGTGCACAGGATGTAGCGACATTGTACTGGGTCACTACCCCTTTGAAATTCTGTAAAGAGCTGGTGAGTATGGATAGATGTGCTCAACAGCGTGCAGGCTGACCAAAGGATGCTCAGAGATAGGGTAGGGTAGGATGTGGCCAGTATTGGCCACGTAGGAAACCCCATTCTCCAACCACAATGCTTCATCTGCATATAGGGTGAACGTAGAACCCTGGGCAAAACGGGACTCCTCTAAGACCTTTGTTATGCTAGGGTGGAAGTAGCCATCGTTCTCTTTGGGTTGCTTCTTGTGAGCCTGCTGGCACTCCTGTGTGATAAGGTATCATATCATTTGAACTGTTACAGGAATCTGTCCCAGAGGGAGAACCACCAGGAATTCCCATAAGAAGCCCAGCTATCCCTGTGGTCTCTCTCACTGGCACTTGCAACTGTTGAGGGTCTCCTCTCTAATTTGGTGCATCAGGTAAGAAGTTAACTGGTTGCCCAATCCATTTATTCTCCAAAACGTACTTACTACCTCTTGCTGTGTGGCAACATGCATTTGTTTTACTTAAAGGACAATGCTGTGTTTTAAAACCGCTCTCCATTTGAAAGAGACAATGGGGTTATTGGGGAGTTGACCCCCCAATTACCCTAGAAACAAATGAAACTCAAGACGGATGATCAAAATGTGAATGCTTCACTCCTTCTTTAAAAGGGGAACAAGAATACCCTTGGCAGGGAAGAGAGAGGCAAAGATTAAAACAGAGACTGAAGGAACACCCATTCAGAGCCTGCCCCACATGTGGCCCATACATATACAGCCATCCAATTAGACAAGATGGATGAAGCAAAGAAGTGCAGACCGACAGGAGCCGGATGTAGATCGCTCCTGAGAGACACAGCCAGAATACAGCAAATACAGAGGCGAATGCCAGCAGCAAACCACTGAACTGAGAACAGGACCCCCATTGAAGGAATCAGAGAAAGAACTGGAAGAGCTTGAAGGGGCTAGAGACCCCATATGTACAACAATGCCAAGCAACCAGAGCTTCCAGGGACTAAGCCACTACCTAAAGACTATGCATGGACTGACCCTGGACTCTGACCTCATAGGTAGCAATGAATAGCCTAGTAAGAGCACCAGTGGAAGGGGAAGCCCTGGGTCCTGCTAAGACTGAACCCCCAGTGAACTAGACTGTTGGGGGGAGGGCGGCAATGGGGGGAGGGTGGGGAGGGGAACACCCATAAGGAAGGGGAGGGGGGAGGGGGATGTTTGCCCGGAAACCAGGAAAGGGAATAACACTCGAAATGTATATAAGAAATACTCAAGTTAATAATAATAATAAAAAAATTAAAACATGGTTTCACATTAAAAAAAAAGAGACAATGGGGAATGAACTCTGTGATGTGAGCAGACCTAGACCGGGAGGAGGAGAGCCCAAGTGAACGAATCTTTGGAAGCTTCAGGCATCTGCACCTTGCAGGCAATACTACTTTCTAAGGGCACCATACCCAATAAACTCATTTAAGGGAAACAGCATATTGGGCAGTTAACTCACAGGAGTGCATTCCCCAGCAAAGGGCCATCCTGTTTGAGTATGAATGTGTGGGCGAAGAAACCTGTCCCAGTATGCCTCTCTGCAGAGCCATGCTGCTGCATGCACTTTTACTGTACTTTCTGTTTGTAATGAACTATAGTAGCTGGGGTGGGGCGGGAGTCGGGGCGAGAGAGCCTCTGCAGACAGAATAACTGAAAGTTTCCACCTAATGGCACCTGAGCTGAGAGTAATATAAAAATGAATAAACAAACAGATAAAAAGATTAGAGTCTATTTCTTATAGCTGGTAAGTGGCAAGCTGAGCCATTAAACCAATTATTAAATGTAACCTCATAGGCTGCTATGTTAGTATGTGGGAAATGGCTTTGTCTCTAGAATGCCAGTTACCTGTGGAATCGACAGAAAGGTTAAGGCTAGAAGAAGGAATGTGATGGTCACAGAGCAACTGCTTGCTCAAGAACAGTCTGCCAGATGGTGTGGCTGTCTGTCTGTCTATCTGCCTCTCTGCCTGTCTGCCTGTCTGCCTGCCTGCCTGCCTGAGACACTTTAACCACGGGGCAAACCTCTTCACTTTGCCACTGTTTCTCTCACCTTGACATGAGATTGTTGTAAAGGTTAAACAGGTCATTCACCTAAGTGAAATGCTTAGTATACACACTGTATATTATTTATGCCAAGTAATATAATTTGCATAATATAAGGAAAATGGGTGCACCACGTTTTGGTTGTATGTGGATCTATAACTTATTTTGCTAATGATTGTATCTTGAGTGCTGAAAGAAATTCCTTCTCTTCGTAGGAGCTAACCTCTCTCCTCTCCATCCCGCCCTCTGCGCTCATCTCACGATTAGATTTAACAGTGAGATTTGCTACACCTCAAAGGTAGGGATAGAAAGGATCTGTACAGCAGACTGCTCTGGTCTCAAGGTTAAATGAGGTAGTAGTTGCTTCTTGACTTGAGAAGAGCGTGTGTGAAGGACCAAACAAGTGTGTCATATTGTGACAAAACCGCTGACACACTCTCCTACATCATGGCTGGCATGGCCAATCGCTAAAACTCACACTGCATTATCTATAGTAACAGTCATAAGGATATTCACATCTTTGGATTTAGTAACTGCACTTCTGGAGCAATAACCTCACTGAAGCGTATTACACTTCTGAGCAAACACATCCGGTGACGGACTATGTAACTGAGCAAAGACGGGAAGAATCAGATGTCTATACACGGCAAGGTGCTTGTAAACCACAGCGCATCAGAGATGCTGCCAGGAAAAGCCAGTTGCTGTGCACGCATCCTTCCATCACAACACCCACACCAGCCGCAGCCTCTATGCAGTACAACTGCAGGAGCAATGCGGGAATCCAAGCCAAAGAGTAACCGTGGCCGGCACCTGAGCACCCTGGTGCTTGGTAAACCACTACTAGTTGAATAGTCTGCATTTGAAATTCTTGGGACCAGTGTTTCAGACTCTAGAAGTTTTCCGGTTTTGGAATACCTGCCTAGACAGAGCAGCAGAAGTTCCTAATGTGAAACCCTGACATGGAAAACTTCTGGAGCGTCATGTCAACAGGTGCTCATCAAGCTTCTGGTGCCTCGGCCCTCCAGCTTATGAAGTCCTATGAAGAGATGACCAGCCTGTGTGTGTACTTGTCATCCCTCAGACCACTGCTAAATTCTGGCTGTCAGAGCTCATGAGGACTCCTCTGTGAGGAGTCAAATTTAAGGCAGTAGAAACAACAGAAGGTGATACTATTATATCCTAGTTAATTGCTAAGTGCTGTGATCAGATGAGCCCGCACACCTGTCAGGATGTCGGCCACCCAACCTGCCTGCTCCAGCTCTCCTGAGGTCTTCTAGCTCTATTGCTGCTGTTCCGACTCCTGCCTCTCTCGTCCGTATTCCGGTAACATCCACACTCTACTTGCTTGAGCGAGAAGGTTAAGCAGAGAGCAAGGCAGCCATGGTACCTGGGAAGCCACATGACTTTCCTTGCCCTAAAGACTAACAGCATATTCCTTCAGAGCAGACTTGGATGCCTGCTTTCTAGACCGCGCAGGGACAAGCACCATTCTTTTGCTCTGTGTTTGGAAGGGCTTTGTTCCTGGAGTCCACAGAAGGAGTCAGGGCCATCTGTCACTCTTTCTAAAACTCTGACATAATGTCATATTTGCCCCGGTAATACCCGAGAGGAAATGAAGTTAAATCACTCAGTTAAATAGCACTCCTACATTTGAATGCTTAGTTGAAGAACACAGTTCCACATGGCACAGTGACAAAATAAAAACAGACAAGCTGATTTGTTTTGATAGCTGACCTTTCAAGACACAAAGACTCGGGTGGGGGTGGGGGGTAAATAACAATGATCTTTGGTGCTTGAAAGATCTGAGTGCTCTATAAACATTTAAAAATAGTCTTGGGAAGGAAAAAACAACACCCCTCTTCCTGTACTCCAGCCTCTTGATGAGCCGCTCCAGGATCACTGCTGTTCTCACCTCCATGTTCGCATTCTCAGATTAGCATGATCTCTTAACCACAACCTCACATGCTACCGTGTTATGAAAGTGTATCTCTGATCATGGGTAATGCATGTGCTTGCATTCCTTAGTGGTTCTCTGGAACCCACGACAGTCCAGGCACTGTGGTCCTCCATCACTCGTGTTCTGGGTCACTGCGACTCATTTTACTGCCTTTCTTTTGCTTTTACCACGCTGTTCCCTCGGCCCAGAACATCCTCCCTCGCATCCTGTCCCATCTGCCAACTTCTTCAAGAAAACAAACACCATCTTTCCTGCTCCCTAGACAGTGCAGGTGCAGCTCTAGAGAGCCTGTCTCTTAGGCCCTGGCTAGTGGCAGCTGCTGCCTCTGCTTCTGGTCAGCAGGGGTCTCATCCTTTTCCTGAGACAGGCTTTTATTAGCTTGCTAATGCTTGGAACAGCTCCACTTCTACAATGAGAACCCAGTAGACTTGCTGAATTTATTTTATTTTAGACTTGCTAGCCAAAAAAAGCAAAGAAATTCCTTAGTAATTAAGATTAATCTTAGGCTTCTTAAACAGCCTTTGGCACATAACTGTAATCCTAACACTCAGTAGGCTGAGGCAGGAGGACTGCTGAGTGTTTCGGTCCAGCCTGAGCTATACACAGTGAATTACAGGGCAGCCTGGCCACTGAGTGAGACCCTGTCTCAAACACTAACAAACAAGCAAGTAAGCAAACAAATAAATCCTTTCTTTCCCCCATGGGTATCAAGTACTGACCACAGCCTTTTTTTGAACATCTACAAGAGTTATAGACAAAATGGTTACATCTTGTCTTTTCCTCTAAACACATTCCCCAATATTCTCAACTCCATACTCCTGTTACATCAATTTTTATTTAAGCATTCACAATGAAAGGGCATTGGTTGGAGTCCCCAAATTGCAAGGGCCAAAAAACCACCCCATGGAAACCTGGACTCTAGAGCTTGGTTCTGACTGTTCACGGGTTACTGACTGACCAGTTGTTTGCCAACCGTAGTATGACTTGTATCCTATCACCTTTCTGTACAGTACATGATTTGTAGGGTACTCTAAGGCATACGCTAAGTGGGACACTAATCCTGACTATTGTTACACAACGTAACTCATTAAAATAAGGAGAATGTTTAAAGCTACGTGGATTTGATGGAGGAGCACATACTGTCATCTAGGCCCTAATTTCTTCCTGACACCTTGATAACTGAAGGCCGGTGTCTCTCAGAGGAACTTCATGAACTAGAGTACATTAGCAAACAAGAACACTCAGCTAAGAGTCATGGGTCACGATGCCCCATTGAAAAGCAGGAGGAACAAGTTTGTTTCTAGATCCAGAGGTAGAATCAACTTCCTCTGAAGGAAATACACTTTTAAAACTAAAATTGAGTACCTTGGGGAAGCCAAGATGGTGAGGCTGGGTAGGCAATCAGTGGGGGAGGTCAAGGGCAATGCTAAAAATTCACACATTTTAAAGCACAGAAACTTTTATTTCCTCCGCTTTCTGCATCCAAAAGTCCTATCAGGGTTAGCACCGAGGCACAAAAATTCCTTTCAACCAAGATGAACTTCCGGCCTGACACGGCCAACAAAAAGTGCTGTTCTCAGGGAAAACACTGGACTGAGAAGCATCTGCTTCTAATTTCTACAATGAAATCTTTGATTCCTTCATTCACGGGACTTGCACTCAATTCCATCTGACGCAGGAATTAAGGTTTTGTAAATGATAACTTTGTTGTGAAATTCTCATTATTTGGTATGTGTTCATATGTGTGTGTGTGTGTGTGTGTCTACACACACACACACACACACACACTTTTTGAAAACAATAATAACTTTTTTGATGTCTTTCCTGAAATACTTTCTTTTGTCCAAAGAGAACACAATTAGAATGCCCTCAAGAAAGACTGAATGAAATATTTGAAAAGCTGCTATCTGTTTTTGGAATACCACATGTTTTCCATATCACGGAATAACTCTTCATAGCAATACACATACAAGTTGGAAAGAGACCTCCCCTGCCAAGAGCAAAGCATTCAGCATTCAAACCACTCACAGAGAAAAGGGGAGAACTACAGCTAAAAATGAACAGATGTAAATCTCAAAAATGATGCAAAAAAATCAAAGTAGCAGAAAGATATGACTCAATCTCTATGACTAACAAGTTCAAAACCAGGCAAAAATAAAGAATGATTCATTTAGGAAGATAGGACACACATGGCAAGACTACCAAGAGAAGCAAAGAAATAATTAAACTCAAAATTGCATTAAAATTATGTAAGACACTTTAAGCTAAAATTATGTAAGACACTTTAAGCTCTTTCCTATGTGTGGGTTTCCAATTTAGATGGTGAAATCAATCAGTGAGTACCAATGGAACAATAACCACACACTGGCGGTCGATTTTTAAAAAGATATACAAGCTTGCCACCCTTCACAATGTGAGCCGCTGAGAACTGTATGCAGTTTATCACATTCTAAATTATTATACAAGAGTTCACCTACCAGATAATTGTTATCACGGCTTTGAAACTGGAAAACAGCCTCAAGGGCACCCAGTGTTAATGAAAGCTTAGGAGACAATTTAGTGACAACATGTGTGTTCCTGTCTTAAGTTTCTAAGAACATTAAATGGAAACATGGTAACAAAGTACAATCAGAGAAATCTTCACTGCCGTGGAACTTGGGAACTTAACAGGCAAAAAACCTGTCACTTGAGCAAATGACCCTTGTCAATATGGATTAGGTTTTTCCTTCTAGGACTTTCCTTCCCTGCTTTAAAAAACAGCAATGGACATGAGATATTTTAAATCTCCTTGGAAAGTACAATAGTTATAAACTTAATAGAATGTTAAGAAACATTTGGAAGCATTTAACTACATTAAACATACTCACGTGCTAATAAATGAGTTTAAAAAAAAAAACTGACAGCCACAGAATTATATGGGAAAACATACAAAACTGGAGAAAGACTTTGACATGCCAGAAATTCAACTTTTACCCTTACATATGTTAACTATGAGACTGAGATTATACAGACACACCCAAACATGTGGTAGTTGCACAAGGTATGGCTGTGTACATGCACACACACACATGACCTGTGCACATGCAGTTTGGGGACAGGCACCCTTTTCAGAAAAGATCAAAAGCACAACCTACAGGCTTCAAAGGAGAACATTCTAACAACGCTTTGTAATGCCATGAAGTCTTGTCTTACACCCCTTGGGGATTCTGCTTTGAATACATAAGTTGGAGACTGTCATATACAGAGGGAACTGTGATTTATAGTTTAAAAAGCACTTAAGAAAAATGATAAAAGCATTTGCTCTATGCATGACCTATTTTTTACAGCTCCACGAAATATTCGCCAAAGCTACTTTCACCCAGGGATTCTCTATCAGACACATTAAAAACACATCTGCCCCAGCCGAGACTCTGTTAAAAGTCCCTAAAGTGTCATCAAATTCATGAGCTGGTCTGCTCTGTGGAAATCAAGGTGGTTTGTGTCACTGTTAAGTGGCTGTTGGGAGATGGGGGAAGCCAGGCTACCGGCCCTTGCCTTGCTCCTCAGGGGAGCGTCACCCTGAAGCTGTCTCTCTTACCCGCTAGCTAGTGTTTAGTTCCTTCAGCTTCTGGAAGGTAACTGCCAAAGCCTAACAGGACTGCCAGCTGGAATGTTATTTTTGAACGGCTTACCTGTGGGGTAGCATTCTGCACCGCTCCCCCTAAAGCCTACTCACAGATCTTATTTCTCTAACTCTTCTTCACTGGGGTTTCGAAATAAGATGCAAATCGAGGGCAAAGGCATTATTATTCATTTCTTCTAAGGGGATGGAAACAGAGCTATGTGTTGAGCCTCTGTGCCTGTGGTATGTGAGGCCTACTGAGTGCAAAAGTGAGTCAGGAACAGCCTAGTCCAGTTACCCCTCTCTGACTCACCTATCGCTGGAGTCCTGGTTGTGTGATGTGCATCTCCCTCCACACAGCACATTCCTTCATACGGTAATCACCCGCTGATGCTGTGAAAGACACACAGTCTTGTTCTTAAAGGGTGTGGAGGAAGGAAGTCAAAATCACACCTTACCCTGCACTAACATGGTTAATCTTCCATGAAAAATGGAACCATATGCCTCAACCTTGAAGGTTACAGTTTTAAAAAGCCCAAGCCAAACAAAACCAGAAACTACCCCACCTTAGCTCTGTACTTTTTTCATGAGACGGTGACCACACTGGAAAGGCAACTACTCCTCAGATGAGCCAGGGACTTTCAGCCTGGCAAACTGGAAGGGTGGCTCATCTATAGTCAGCTGTCACAGCAGACCCATGCCCATCACCAGAGGTGCAGTGCCACCCTATCAACTCCATCAATCCTAACTGGGACAAGCCTACCCAGCTTTTGCTAGTGGCCTCAGAACCATTTCATTTGAGTCAGAAGCAAAGTCACTCAAATGCTCTAAGTAGAAGCATGCACCTTGCCAACACATTAGCACACACCTTTAGTCCCAGCACTCGAGAGTCAAAGGCAGGCAGATCTTTGAGTCTGAAGCTAGCCTGATCTACATAATGAGTTCTACAACAGTCAGATCAACATAGAGAGACCCTGTCTCAAAAGAACCAAAAAAAAAAAAAAAAATAGTTGATTCAGTGAGATGGCTCAGTGGGTAAAAGAGCTTCATGCACAAACCTGAGTTCAGTCCTGGCATCCCACAGTGGAAGGAGAACCCATTCCTGAAACCTACTCCCACTCTGACCACTATACAAGAATCATGGATACACGCACGCACGCACGCACGCACGCACTCACTCACTCGCGTGCCTTTAGTCCCAGTACTTGGGAGGCAGAGGCAGGCAGATCTCTGAGTTCTAGGCCAGTTTGATGGATGGATGGATGGATGGATGGATGGATGGGTGGGTGGGTGGATGGGTGGGTGGATGGGTGGGTGGGTGGGTAGGGGGGGTGGGTGGATGGGTGGGTGGGTAGGTGGGTGGTGGATGGGTGGGTAGGTGGGTGGGTGGGTGGATGGGTGGGTGGATGGGTGGGTGGGTGGATGGGTGGGTGTCTAGAGTAGGGATATGGCTCAGAGGCGAACTCCTGTTAGGACTGGGGTTCAAAGGCCAGCACCTGGGGATGGGGACTGAATGAGGAAGTCACATCACCTGTAATGATGAGCTTTCTAGTATGGAGAGCTGGGTGAGAATTCTTTCTCACAAATAATGTTTCAAAATGTTATCTGGTGTCATTTCACCTTTGATACAAGTCTCAACCAGACACTCCCCTGACAAGTCATCTCTCAAGCCATCTTCTAACTGAACGCAATCTACTTAAAGACTTGGGAATGATTTCCTCTGAGGGTAAAGGGTGGCAGTTTCTCAAGCTGCCAATGCACAGAAACTCCAGGTCATCGACCTCGGTGATGAGACGCTGGCAGCAGCCCCTCATTTCAGTCTTACTGTGGCGACTGCGTGACAGGTACACTCTGGGTGACCTATAAACAGACTTCACAGCAGAGGAGGACTTGCTGGAACCAGGCCTCAAATCAGCCCAAGAGCAACCGAGGCATGGAGCGCCTCTGAAGACTCTGCTCTCCATTTCCACGAGGGGGGTGTCTTCTAGTCTGAGGAGCTGTAAAGATTTAAAACAAACACCGTGTCTGGCCGATTTCTGTCTCACTGAGATGAGATCTGAGATCTGAGTCGCAGTGGGAGAGGGAGCTGGGGCTTGGAGCAGCTCAGAACACCAAAGAGGATATGGAGGCACCAAGATTTGGGGTGGGGGACATGCTGGAAATAACTGGCCAAGTACAGATTGGTGCCTGTGCCTGTGCGCGCGTGTGTAATCCTCCACAAAGCCAGAGATAGAATCCTCAGAGAGCAATAGGCCAAATAATCCCCAAGTTCCTGGGGCTTGGGAATGGCTCTCCTTCCACTAGCCAGGGAGAACAGCCTGCTAGCATGTGTGGTAACAGAGGGCTTACTCTGAAGGCTTACTCTGAAATAGCTGTGGTCTGAAGGCAACTCTCAAAATACCTTACAAGCTTCAAAACAAATCTTCAGAAGAGCAAACGGTAGCTCCCAGGCTAGAATAGAGTCTGAACTCAAAGTCTGATAACTGGGTCAGTCACACAGACAATTGAAATTGATAGATTCAACAACATGGCTGAAACGTTCAGACATCTCAAAAGACACAAACCCCCCAGAACCTCCTGGAGAAACAGGCAATCTGAAACAGCACTATCTATCACACAGATCAGAGTTCTAGAAAAATCTGACAAAGAAAATGCCAAGTTCAGATGTCGTCCTTCCAACTATCATCAATGTTTAAAGTTAAAAAAAAAAAAGCCAATTCTATACAGATTTTTCCGGCAATTAAAGAGATTCATTTCCCAATTATTTTTATGAGGGCAGCATTTCCCAAAACCTTGCCATTATAAAAAAAATAAACAAAATCACCAATATCTTTCATGGACATTATTTAACAAAAACCCTTAACAAAACTTGGTGTATTGAATCCAGCAATATATAAAGGGCAAAGATGAGGCTGGATATAGTGGTGCTCACCTTTGATCCCAGCACTCGCGAGACAGAGGCAGGCAGATCTCTGAGATGGGGTCCAGCCTGGTCTACAGAGGAACTTCCAGGACAGCCAGCTCTATACAGAGAAATCCTGTTTCGAAAAAGTAAATGAAAACCTAAACAGTCCCCCAAAACCCAGGACAAAATATACTTACTGTAGTCTAAGCCTATAGTGAAGAGTCTCATGTTAATGTCAAGTTCCTGGTTTTGAAAGCCTATATAGTTTATATAGTTATGAGATGTTTTTTCTCCAAGTGTAGAGGCTACTATTTTTTGGGATTTATATTGGGTCTCAAATTATTTAAAAATAAAGTTTTAAAACCTTGCAATGTATTTTCTCTATGAAAAATTAACAAATGGATTCAGAATTAGGTAAGATAGTTTTGAAAACAACAAAGTGGGTCTTACTATCTCATTCACAGAATTCTTGTGAAAGATACGATAGACAAAGCTGTACTATACAGGCCTAAGGATAGGTGTATAGGTCAACAGAACTGCACAAACCCAGAAATATTCAACAGAACAGAACAAAGAGTGCAGGACTAAAATCTGCATAAAGCTATCTAACTTATAGGTCAACAGAACTGCACAAACCCAGAAATATTCAACAGAACAGAACAAAGAGTGCAGGACTAAAATCTGCATAAAGCTATCTAACTTTTGACGAAAGTTAATAATTTAACAGGGAATGCAGTTTTATCAAGAGTATTGAAATGACATGGAAAAAATTATCTTTGTCCTTATACAGAAGCTCACTTATGATGAGTTGTAGATCTAAACTTAAAAAAGATAAAATTCTGAACTTATAGAAAATGTTTGGATCTCTGTGACATCCTTAGGACATCAACAAAACAAGAACATTACAACCAAAACAATGACAAAAACCCTCACAGAACTTTGTCCTTTGAAAGTCACCTTAAAGATGAAGAAATCTTTAAACCAGAAAAAAATTAAACATCTGTTTCTTTCTTTCTTTCTTTCTTTCTTTTTTTTTTTTTTTTTTGGTTCTTTTTTTCGGAGCTGGGGACCGAACCCAGGGCCTTGCGCTTCCTAGGTAAGCGCTCTACCACTGAGCTAAATCCCCAGCCCCTAAACATCTGTTTCTAAACAAGCCTAAAACACATGACACAGACAGCTCTTGTAACTAAACAAAATTGACAGCTTTTAAAAAACATGGCCAATAATTCTGAACAGTTACTGCGGCTAAGAACATGTGAGGATGACAAGTACATGCTTAGATGACGGTCAGCATCATTAGTCACTAGGAAACAAACAAAAGCCAAGGTAAGTCACCCTGCGTACACAGAGAACCTAGAAGACCAACAGTGCCAGGGCTTGGTGAGCGTTCAGAGCAAGCAGAACTCTTGGGTCATTGCCCATGACCTGAAATGGCACAAGGTGCTTTACAAAAACAATTAGACAGCTTCTATTAAGGTTACCTATTTGTATACTATGCAACTAAGACAGGAGAAGAATGTGGATATCCGTAGTAACTTTATTATGGCTCCGAAATGAAACAATGCAGATACCCTTCATCATCAGGGGAATGAATGAACCTACAGTGACAGCTGAATGTTCTCCAAGAAGGCAAAAGGAGATAGTGTATGGGCAACAAATTCAAAGCACTGAGAACTTTGTGTTAATAAAATCACTCATGAACATGTTCACCAAAATCCCTACACTAAAGGACAGAAGAAACCATGTATAAAAACAAGGTGAAAGAAGGAATGGAGGGGGGTGTTAGTTAAACTGGGGCCAGAGTAAACATTTGGTCCCGACAAAGATCCTCTCTAGTTGTTTTGTTGGTCACTGAGCAAATACATTTGCCAAGGCTCAATTATCTACTTATAATTAGTAAACATTATTTTTCATGCATGCAATTTGTCACAGGAAAGCTAAAATGTTTAAAAATTAATCTGTATATCCACTAGTGTTAAGTACCAGTTATTAACTCAAACCTCTTGTAATATATGAAATATATGAACGAATACAATGTAAAATTGACTCAACTGGTAAACCCAGGGCTTCATTTTAAACCCTGAGCTTTAAACTCAACCTTAGAACTGAAATGCAGGAAGTTGTGGTGATTTTGTGAGACAAAAAAGAAAAAAAATCCACTGCATGTCAGGAATGTCAGGAGCCATCCAGGAAAGCCCAAGGCTAGAAGGTGACCTTCTTGGAGATGGCCCGTCATCTCTGCATGGTCTGTGATCAGTGAGCTCTGAGAGGCAAGGCCCCAAGAATTCATCTCAGGATTGCTTCTTGCAGCTGATCTGCCTTTCCTGTCACACTACTGCATAGTGTAAGGATTCCCAGGCATCAGCCCATCCTACTGAGCAGACTCCCTGTAGATCAACATAAAGATGAACTTTCATGACTGAAAAACCGTATAGATGAATTGATAACTTTATAGAAATTCCTGATTTGATTCAAATGATCTTAGGAAGAAAGTTTTGAGAGATGGTTTTAGTTGTTTTGCTAGAAAGATAGAATGAAGTTAGAATCAAGAATAGAATGTGCCCACTCATTATAATAGGAAGTAAAGGCTGCATAATAAGAAATACAATGAGCTTTCATAATTACACTAAAAAGACAAATAGGCTTGAGACAAATTTGTGTTTAAGGAGAAACATTCAGTTCTAAGGATGAAGCCACAGGTGTGCACCATGAAAAGGCAAGGCCATGTAAAAATTGTTGCTTTGAACTTGTAATGAGCTTACAGGATGAAACACTGCTTTGAACTTGTTATTGACACCTTTCTGTATCTGTAACTCCCCTTTTATGAAACATTTATCTATGAGATTACATAGAACTTTTTGTCTAAAAGCTATAAGGCTGAAAGCAATAGAGAAAGGTGGTGCAGCCATTTTTCACTTCACCCACTGTGTGTGTGTTCTCTGTGTGAGTGACTTCCTTTCCTTTCTTTTTCTCTCAAATTCAAAAAAAGCTAACAAGCTCCAAGTCTCTCACATGTCCAGCAAGGGGCTACTGGCTGACTCGCCAGAGAAAGGAGCATTAGCAATAAATCCTTTTTGTAATTCCCCCAGTGTTTATTTAAGTATTCAGAGTCAAGTTTTTTTTTAAGTGCTTATTGAAGCACAGAACAGTAACAAAAAAACCCTATCTTTTATCTGTTCAGAATTCTTGTAGAGTTAAGTTTCCCCAGCACTTAATTATACACGAAGAGTTAAAGAAGCCAGCGGCAGGTTTTCAGCCACAGGATAAGCAAGAGATTGTTAAGTTTCCAGAAGCCATGAACTTCTAGTCCCCAGTATACTTAGAGTAAGTTACAAGGCTGGAGATCATCAGTCTTTTGGCTTTTGTCCAACACTGGGTTCCACTTCAGCTCAGAACCCCAAAAGGCAGGACACCAGCAACTTCATAAGACAAAGACTCAAAGTTACCACTGAGCAAAGATTCTGAACAAACAAAAGATAATTTCTTGTCAAACAAAAACAGGAGAGCAGTTGTATGTAGCGTTGTGTAAACTTTCTTCCCTCTGCTCTCGGGTTGACCTGTGCTAGGCTCATCTCTGAATTTCAGCAAAATCTCTGGCACACAAACAAATGTTGAGAAGAGTCATCCATGTTTTCATTCTCAAAGTGATCTGTGAGTGAATCTCTCATAGAAGGTATGTGGTAGAAATACTTCCCCAGAACAGTGGTTAAATTATCTCATGGGCTTCATAGCCTTCTGCATTCCAGTTTTTATGAAGTTGTAAAGAGTAGATCAAGTTCCTGAACTTAATGTCTAATCCTTCAATGTATAATCATTTCAAAACACTTCATTTTAGACTCCTTTTTTAGTCGGTTCATTTAAGTAACAAGGTGACAGCTGCATTCAACAAAGGATCCTCAGTGTAAAGTTTTACGCAGGACTTTGCTTTTTATGGTTAAAAGGTCAATGATCTGAATCTCTGTGCTGACTTGAAGCCATTGTGAAAAGCAGAAAAATGAGTTAAAAGGTGGACTTCAGTTAGACTGAAATTAAACTCTCTGGTAAAACCAACGTGAGCTGAGGAAAATAAGTTGCTAGTATCTGGCAGAAACTAAAATTGATTTTTTAAGGTACCAAAAGGACTTGGGAGGTTGAGGCAGGATTGTGGCATGTCAGAGGCTAGCTCTAACATGAGTGGTGTTTTCAGGCTAGCCAAGGCTATGCAGTGAGAACCTACCTCAAAAAAAAAAAAAAAAGTCTGTGTGTGTGTGTGTGTGTTTGTGTGTTTGTGTGTGTGTGTGTGTGTGTAGGGATAAAAATGTTGTGCCCCAGTTTTCAAATACTGTAATGATTTTATCAAACAAGGTGATTAGTGGTAGGAAAGCACAGTCCTTAAAGAGTACTGAGCTCTGCTGGGCTCTGACTGCACAAGATAGAGGTGTCCACTCATTAACCCTTCCAGGTCAATTTTCCCGTTCCCAGCTCTTGTGGGCTTCGGTGATGCAGCGGTCTTTGAGACATTTCTGCTCCTTGGCAGTTGTAAATGCTCAGCCTCTACTTAGAGACTTTTGAATATTTAAGGAACAAAGTTTCTATTTTTTTCAATATTTGTCAAATATTAAGAGCAGAATATGTATTGCTGTTAGGAGACCACAGATTTTACTCATATGTCAGACTTAGAACACACTCTCTGGAGTTGTTTGTTCAACTTATAGGTCAGTAGGTCACAAGGTGATTTGCTAAAGGTGTAAACCCAAGTGCTAGTTGAGCGACCTCACACTGCCAGAAGGAACAAAGTCCCAGTGACACTGCTGGACACAGGTCAAGACCCAGCTGTGTTCCAGGTGGCAGGGAAGGAGTCAAGATGCAGAGGCCAGGATCTAGGATCGACCTGTTGTCAAGCTGCTTGCTACCTACCTGCAATGCCACACAGACCTCTCAACAGTATCACTGTGCTACACCACAAAACACACACAGGAGTCACCACCACACCATCCTACCAGGACTGGGGTACCCCAAAACGCAACTTGGCTGACCCCAAGGCAGCACCCCCAAGCTCTCAAACAAAATTTCATAGCTTTTCCAATCTCTTAGGCAATTTAAAATGTTACTGCAATGTCTATTCAACAAAAAATAGATTATATATTGTGATGGTCTGTATATGCTTGGCCTGTGTAGGTGTGGCCTTGGAGTAGGTGTGTCACTGAGGGTGTGGGCTTTAAGACCCTCATCCTAGCTGCCTTCCGCTCAGTCCTCCAGTCCCACGTCTGCTTGGATGCTGCCATGCTCCTGCCTTGATGATACTGGACTGAACCTCTGACCAGCCCCAAATAAATGTTGTCCTTTATAAGAGTTGCCTTGGTCACGGTGTCTGTTCATAGCATTAAAACCCTAACTAAGACATACATTAAATATATTAATTTAGATCTCTCTCTGTAACATTCTGATTCCCAAGTTCCTAACACCATACTTCTCATACTCTATCTTGGGTCACTTCCATTAGCTTTCTGGACCAGGTTTTATGCTATGACTTCATGGAAATTTCTTTTTTATGTTTCTCTAGGCACCTGTAAAAGCAAATAATGCAGTGAGTTAGAAATCATCTAAATGTCCTTTTTTCAGATGTCTAAAATGAAAGTAGGCTCAGAAAATGAACTCTTGTGATTAGAGAGGCTTTATTTTAAATGTATTTAATTAGAATATACTGTAAATTTCAGGCACTAGACATTTATGTGTGTGTGAGAGGGAACTGTTTCTTAATTTGATTTTTGAAAAAAATATTTTTAATGTTACATTTGAAAATCTTGGGTTTGTTTGAAGTAGTACTCCTTAAAATGTTACTATTATTATTTTTTTAAAATCTCCTTCTATGGGTAACTTGAATTCCTTAAAAAAGATGTCAAACTGGCACGTTGAAGCTGACTTCAACTTACTATGAAAAAAATCAACTTTAACACTGTATTCATATAGGTTTGGTTAAGCGGAGAACTCCTTCTCTTTGGAAGAAAACCATGAGAAATTTCCGGTTATGGTGAAGACTTCACAGCTGATTCCTCTCCATGGGCCTCCCCCAAAGAAATCAGATGGGAAAATACTGGCACTCTTCAGTTATGCGGCTGAACTCATTAAGTAAAGGGAGCCCGAGTCTCATGGGGGAGGGGTGCTGAGAAAAGTCCTTACTGTCAATGTCTTTGGAATAGTGAACAGATTCATAAAAATGTTACTTTGCAAATTAGCTGTCTTACATTTTCAGCCTAATTTTCTTTTTGTCTTTCACTTGATTGAAAACAGATTGAATCACCAAACAAATCCTGGCATCATAAAGTATTATTCACACAGTTCCGATGACAACAGCCAAAGAAATCTCTCTGGAAATTTGTTTTTCCCTTTTTAAACATTCAAACCCCACCCCCTGATTCTGACAGGTACAGAAATTAAATCTTCATTAATTTCCTCCCAAAGTGTGTGTTTTTATATTCTGATTATTTTAAAGCCTGCTGTTGGAGAACAGAAAGGAAGGATGTGGAGTTCAGAGACTGGTCACTGTGGCATCCCTCTTCTGCCCCTCCTAGACACTCAGAGAACCCGCTCTAGGATCTCACTGTATACTTTTGTTCTTTTACTGGTTTATTTTGAAGATGGAGTTTCTCTGTGTAGCCTAGCTGTCCTGAGACTCTCTATGTAGACCAGGCTGGCCTGGAACTCACAGAGATCCTCCTGCCTCTGCCTCCAGGTGCTGGGATTACAGGTGTGCACCAGAAGGGACAGATTGATGACTTCTGAGCTCAAGATTAACCTGGTACACATGGTGAACTAGACTAGGACGGCCAGTGAGATCCTGTCTATAAAAAACAAAAAAAACCTGGAAGGCAGAGGCAGGTGGATCTTTGAGTTTGAGACCAGCCTGGTCTACAGGGAGAGTACAAGGATAGCTAGAGCTACACAGAGAGACCCTGTCTTGAAAAAACCAAATAAATAAATAAATAATCAATCAACCAACCAATCAATCTTATCTTTCTTGCTAGAAGATACGATTTGTAGGAGTGGGCATCATAATGTACACATTATTTGTCAAATGGATGAAAAACTTAGGTTTGTGACGGTGTTCATCATTAAGATGAAGCATAGCCCCACTCCAGCCCCCAAACTATAAGCAATATGGCTCGTTTATCTGGAAACACCACACAGTGATACAGTAGGACAGAACATGGAAGGCAGCTGAAGGATCAGTGAATGGATTCCCAGCAGGTTATGCAGAGGCTAGGACAGGGAATAATATATCTAGAAAGTACAATTTGAGGGAGATTTTACAGAATTCTAGTTCTATTCCACCAGTGTAATTATAGAGTACTATATACTAGAAACTAAATCAAAACAGCTAATCTAGTAAATCTAAAATAAACTTTCTTGGTACTAGTAAATTGTATGGTCTTTGCTTTCAAGAAATGACTAGGGGGCTGGAGTGAGTGGGGTGAGCGGGGTTATGCATGTGACAGTGTCTATGTGAAGTGGTAGGTGCCAGGTTTCAGCTGTGAGGAACAACATCAGCACAGAGCCCAGCTTCTGGAGAGAGAGCCCAGAAGAGGAAGCGGCCTGGTGTTAATGTGTCAGACAGGATGATGGGGAAGACCATTTAACTAGACCTCTGACGTTCTGAAACGACACTGGGAAGAAAACAACTAGTTAGAACACACATCCAGCAAACGCACAGCCTTGTGGATGGAGCAAGCTACAGTGGAAAGCCCCACAAGTCCAGCTGGGGTGGACACTGGCTCTCTGCTGGGCCCTGCAGGGCTTCCCACACAAAGAAGGAAACTCTTACGCTCTGCCAACAGGTCACTGCCAGGACTTCTGACTTTTCAAGGGAAGGCATAAAATAAAATTTTTTAAAACGTCAATTTCCCCAAATTTTAGATGTTGGCAACCAAAAGTGTTAAAAGCTAAATTATGTCTACAGCCAGTCTTGCTGGTGGGCCTCGGGCATGCAGCTTTGGTTTGGCATGAAAAATCCCATGCTAAGAAATCTGGATAGCATCCTACAGACGCTGACAGAAGAGACCTAACGCTGACTTCGAAATCTGCTTAAAGTCTGGCCCACCACAGCACCCGCCATGGAAAATACTGCACTGCAGAATCATTCCACACTGGTCTTGTGTGCTCTTCTATTACAGGTCAATTATAGCCAACTAACTTCAGAGTGACTTGTAAACTTCAGCTGAAAAAACATGCAAAATGGTAATAAAAAAGTGTTGACTGGGCAGACACTAAGAGAATGTTGACATTAGACGCCTGCACCACAGCCACTAGAAATAGGCTATAATCAGTGTCGCTCCACTGTTCAAAAAACGTGAGCCATCTCGCCCACTGCCAACGAAGTCTTTACCCTTTCTGGCATTTCTCTATGATTAGTGACTTTGTAAGGAATCTTTTATTACCAAACAATATTCAAATACGTGTAACCAAGTCTTAACTCTCCCAAATCACTCTTAAGCTTTTAATGCTCCAAAAAAATCCTTGCACATTCAAAGCCTAAGTATTAGTATTTAATAAGCTTAGAGAAAGAAAAGATAATTAGTATCAGAGACGTGTTTATTCACTTTGATGACAGTATTACATAAAATTAGCATTATAATTAAAGACAATTCCAGGAAGAGAAAATTCTTGGTGTCCAATTATGATATAAGATACAGAATTATAGAATTATAAAAATTGCTTAATCACATGCTTAGAAATAAGGATCATCATGAAAACCATTAACAAAGTATGGAATAAGCACACTACAGAGAAGTTTGTCTTGACCCTTGAGAACCCATTCCCCTAATCCATTCTGTGAATGAGGACTTCCAGGCTGCTGGGTCCTATGCAGAGCTGGGACACCCTATACCTACCACCATTCCAGAAAATGCCACCTGAAAGCACACAGCTCTTTTCTTATTAAAAAAAACAAAAAACAAACAAAAAAAACCTCATATACTGAATTCAAGAACAGACTGTTGGACGAACAAAACAGTCTTGTGTAAAGTGATTTCAGCATAGTCATTAGTAAAAGACATTCAACTTGCAACTTCAAAACTGCATCAGAAGGGTTTTCCTATTTCAAAATAAGTAGACTGCATACAATCTGCAAACCAGACAATTACTAGTGATAACTAAAAGGGGAGCCTTGAAGCCCTCATGGCTCCCAACAACCCAATTTCTGAAATCCTACGCCATATTAAAATATATACACAACCAACATTAAATGTTGTATAAGCCACAGAATTACAAACAATAATTATCTTGTGTAGTCTTCATTTTCTTGAGACCCTCTCCAACTGGGCTTTTGTCCCTGCCCCTGCTATTACCACAACTTTTGCCTTGCTCTAGAAGGACTTCAAGAGTCCAAAGAATGACTCTCCAACCTTACCCCACTTGACCTCAGAGCAATGTGTGACATCACTCATTCTCTCCCTCCTCCTGGAGACATTTTCTTTACTTGACTTCAGGAGCATCCCCAGCTATATCCTTCTTCTGGTAGCTTGTTCTAAATTCAAATCTGTTGATAACATGTCCCAACATGGACCCTGTTGTGCATCATCACAGATGGAAAAACAACTCAGTTCCTCTACTCATGGTGTGGTCGATGGTGTTGGTAACAATATCACTACTCAAAGAAGAAGCCACTCCCTGGAAATATGTGTGGAAGTTCTTTGGTTTAATGCCTCTTAATGCATGGATTGTTTCTTTTCTTCTCTACTAACTATAAATAATTATCTGTCCCAAGGTTTGGTTCATGTGTCTTTCTCTGTCTACACAAGTTGTCTGATCTACATCCTGTTAGCAATTGCCAACCAAACTCTGGACCCTTCCCCTGGGCTCCAGACTCACATACAGCCAAGCACTTCTTCAGCTTCTCCACTTGGAAGGCAGACACTACACAGCGCAGCTTCTGAGAATCCTGCCCATCTCGAGCACTGGCACAACGAAGCAAAAGGCTTTGGTGTGACCCTGATTGCCTGAGCTCAGTGCTTAGATAGGTGGTCAGACCACTACTGTTTCTCAGAGATTTCTTGCCTATTTCTCCCAGGTGGATTACTGACAGTGGTGGTTAACTGGCACCCCATTTCTACCTCTGACAACTCCTGTATCCTCTGCTTCCCCTCCAGCTAGCACTCCCATCAAACAACAGTCTAAAGCGCTTCCCCATTTGGTCAAAACACTCACAGCTCCCCTACTTTACTCAGTAAAAGCCAGAGTCCTTCTAATAGCCTGGGCAGGCCCTACCTGATGAGTCACCGGAGCTCTCAGACTTCCTCTACTCTTAGCCCTCTTAGACACATCCTACCTGAGCCTGCACCATCCCTTCCCCTGGCCCCCTCCCCTGCTGGAATGCTTTGTTCAGACCTTCTGCATGGTTCTCACCAACTCCTGCTCCTTCACTTTTCCAATCTTTCTAAATTACACTGCAGATAATGAGGGGTATTGTTGTTTACTGTAATGTAAAAATTCATACACAATAAAATCATGTTTCAAACCTTGGCTTTTGGCGTTTCCTGGGCTAGTGGTCTTCAGGCCAATTCTCCTGATGTTGAGCAGCACACACGATGACAAGACACCTCTGACACTCCCCAGCACTGTGCAGCTGAGCTGTACTGTTCAGTCAGGCAGGTGCATTTAAGCAGACTCCCAACTCCCAGCATTCTCAACTCACTGTGAACTTATTAAGGCCAATAACAGTGTCTGTACCTCTAGCAGGAATGTCCCCATCTCCCTGCACCAGCATTTCTCCAGTCCCTTGACCTCCTTTTGTTTCATAGTCCTGACCTTCTCCTATCACATAAAATGTATTCTACTTACTGTTTATCTCTTAATAGCAAACACAAAGGTGGGGCCTTTTTTCTCTAGTCTGTTTACTTGCGTATCTCTGAGGCCTACAACACAACCTGGTATATGCTGGTTTCATTTACCTTAAATGAATGACTGAATTTGAGCAGTCTGCCATTTTATCTTAGTTTTCTTCTAATACTTGATGCTTTTCCCACATACCAGGAAGGTCCTGGAGATGGAGTTCGGACTAGCTTCCTACCTACTGTCTCAGCACCCAGAGCTGGGGACAGATGATGTATGCTGCACCAGCACTGCTCATTACCTGATAGCTGAGGCTCAATTTATCACTTACCCAGAAACATCTAAACCTTCTCCCGTGCATGTGCATGTATTTCACTACCCAGGTGGCCTCTGGCAGGAACTGCAGCCAATCTTTGGCACAGTTCTGAGCACTTCATAAAGCCTGCTCTCTGTTGGGCTTAGTGTACACTTTTGAAGTGTTCCGTTTACTCAAGTTTACTGAGATTTTCAGAGTGCAGAGACAGGAACAGGTCATGTGAGGTAGCACCCCCAGCCCCAAGGAACAGATCAGAAAGATACAGCACGAGTCATGCTGGAGTCTGGCTGGCCGATCACTGCATTTGTAATCATGCTGTTTAGATGTAAATACATCCTACCAATGTGCTTAAATTAAATTCCTTTTGGCTTAAATGCTCCCTCTGAAACTTTCGGACTATTAATTTCCTCTGAACGAATGGTTTAAAAATCTTAAACTTTGAGCCCAATAACAGAAACTCATTAAGTGTTGACTCACAGTATATGAACTGGGGGTGTGTGCATGCGTGTGTATGTATTAAACACCTGCTCATCCTAGCAATGGGGCTTTCTTTAAAAGGGCTCATGGGAATCTCTGCAGGGTGTGTGAGCAGAAACCAGGGTCCTCTGCTACTCTTAAGTTTGGAAGTACTTTACCCAGTACTAGTGACCATAAAGAGGATATTTTTAATATTCGAATTTACTGTTTGATATCTGTAAAGGAAAACCCAATTAGGGAAGTGGGGGAACTTCTTTCCATCAATTAGTGTGATCAGTGGGAAAGGCCAGCTGCTCTTCCTTCGGCACAAACTGCCCAATATTCGAAGAGAGATCACCAGGTTTGTTGCCTGCTTTTCCTGAGAAGAAAATCCGATGAGCTAGTGGTACACAAAGGCGACCTCTAGAAGGCCTATTTATCTTTCTATAGGTACTTTCCTCTTGAGAATAGCTATAGCTGCTTGACCACTTACTGGATGCTAAAACCCAGGCTGGTTGTCTTGGCAGCATTTCATCTAATGAGCACAAGAACCTTGTGGGGTAGGTCATCTTCCTATCACCCATCATTTTACAGAAGGGAAGGAAATGCAAAGCGCAGGTAATTTCTGCAGTTACTCAATGGAGAACAGCAGAGTGTGGATTCCAGGAAGTGGCTTTGAAGCTACCCAATGGAATCCGGGTCAGCATACTAGAGACATGCAGTCACGACGACAGCTTGCTGTGCAGTCAGCAAATGAATGAATGAAGAAAGTCCCTGCCCCCTTCCGTGTGTGTGTGTGTGTGTGTGTGTGTGTGTGTGTGTGTGTGCGCGCGCGCGCGCGTACACAGATTTTATCTACTCATAAAGTAAATCATTTGCATGCAAATGGCAGGAATTTGGACATTACTGTATTAAGTGAGATTAAGCCAAAGTCAGAAAGACATATACCACATTTTCTCTAATATGTGCTCCCTAGATTTCATATATATATGTATGTGCATGTATATATGCATGTGTGTGTGTGTGTGTATATATATATATATATATATGAATGAAATCATATGTGTCTGTGACATGAAAAGAGAAATAATAATAGCTAGATACAGGAAGGACCCCGGGGGGAGGGGTAATGGAAACATCTTTTGAAACCTATCACTGTATAAAATGAATACATGCTAACTTAAAAAATAACTTCCATTAACCAGCCAGTGGAGGTGCTCACCTTTGTAATCCCAGCATTCGGGGGGCAGAGGCAGGTGGATCTCTGAGTTTGAGGCCAGCCTGGTCTACAGAGTGAGTTCCCAGACAGCCAGGCTTGTACAGAGAAACCCTGTCTTAGAAAAAACAAACAAAACCCCTCATCTTACCATTTCACTTCCCTGCCTCTTTTATATACTCTTCAAACTATCAGGGCCCTTCCTTTTGTGAGCTTACGGGGCAGTATGTCAGGGGATCTTTGGTCACTATATCTAAACATTTCCAAGATTATACATAGATGGAATTTGCTGTTGAAAGTAGTACTTCATTACAACAGGGCCGATGATGATATACTCTTATTTTAAATTCTTGTAATTTTATCATCCACTACCACCTTTTTAATGAGCTTTGTCTGGAACCATGAAAATGTCCTTTGTCCTTCAGGGAAACATGAGAGCATCTGCATCCTTTTCCAGCTCTTGGTTCATCACTGGGTCTCTCAGTGAGATCAAAATCCTGGGGTTCGGGGTTGGGGATTTTGCTCAGTGGTAGAGCGCTTGCCTAGCAAGCGCAAGGCCCTGGGTTCGGTCCCCAGCTCTGAAAAAAAGAAAAGAAAAAAAAAATCCTGGGCTTCTTGTTAAGTGCTTCCCAGGGTGGACCAAAGCACTCAATCTCAGAACTTCGACACTGTTTTTGGTGAAGATTGGATGGTTCTGAGGATATTTACTTGCTGGGGGAGAAGATGCAGAGGGAGGGAAACTGCAGAGAGAAAGGAAAAGCATAAACAGAGGAAACAACAACAAATTAAGAGGCCCTCAAATGGGCTGGAGAGATGGCTCAGGCATTAAGAGCACTGACTGTATGTAATTCCAGAGGACCAGGGTTCAATTCCCAGTACCCACATGGTAGCCCACAACTGTCTGTAACTCCTGTTTCAGGGGATCTGACACTCTCACACAAACATACATGCAGTCAAATCACCAATTTACATAAAATAAATAATTTTAAAAATATTAAAGATACCCACTCAGCATTTGCAATCCAACATCTCACTGGCCATCCTAGACAGGAGGAAGACAAGATAGATGCAGAGAGGGGAAAAGAGAAATCCCAATAGCTCAGCATGGAGGGCACACAGGCAGAGGGGGAAGGAGGAATTGAGACTTCACCTTGCTACAGATCCATTTTGACCGACAGGTTGGACCATGCGAGAGTCAGAGAGCAGTGTGGATGAATCAGAACAGGGCCATTATCCTCGAGGCACTGAGCCTCCAGGCAGACTAGAATGAGAAGGCCTGGGCTCCAGCCCTATGTTCTCCCCTGCAGGGCAAAACCTGCACTGCTCCGTGCAGCCAGGTCTGGAGAAGCTCCCATGTGGCACGGTCCTTACGGTGAGACGTGGTATGAGTCATTCCACCTCTAAAGAGTGATGGGTTAGCTGACAGGTCATCTAAGGCCCCTTTCCCTGGTTTTGACGCTTAGCTGAAGTCCAGCACAGTCTAGCTGACACGATTCAAACTGTGACCCATAAACCTTGAGCTTCATGTTAAACCTGCAGTGTGGCTGTTCCTCCTGCCCTTTTCCCAAGTGTCCGATAACAGAATGCAGAAACAGACATACAATGGGAATGAGAGAGAGAGAACCGCCAATGTTTATGTCAATTTCTATGTAGAGCATGACACCGCTGGGCTGAAGGAGGCACAGCACCCGACCCCCCAGAGGGAAAATACACAAGAAAACCTAACAACAACCTATATATTTGATTCCATTTAGATGAAATCTAAGACAGATTAAAACTAACCTATTAGGGAAGAAATCAGAATGGGGGCTGGAGAGATGGCTCAGCGGTTAAGAGCACTGACTGCTCTTCCAGAGGGCCTGAGTTCGATTCCCTGCAACCACATGGTGGCTCACAACCATCTGTAATGGGATCTGATGTCCTCTTCTGGTGTGTCTGAAGACAGCTACAGTGTACTCATGCATAAAATAAGTAAATCTTAAAAAAAATTATAAAAAAAGGAAAAGAAATCAGATCAGTATTAGATGATTCTGAGTTGTGCATTTCTCTGGACATATAAGTGATCAACAGATTCAAAAAAACAAGGACCAAAAGGACAAGCAAGGACCAAAAGGTGTGAAAGAAAGCCAGCTAGTTACGGAAAGTGTGCAGCACATGCTGTTTCCTGTGGGGAGAATATTAATTACATTTCTATTAATGTAGCCAGAGAGCCGGTTCCTGAGTTTGCTTTACTTTGGGGAAGACTTTCTCTCTCCCATGAGACCATGGCTGTATGCTAGTTTAAAACATTTTCTATAAATCACAAGATTGCTGGAAAACAACTGAGGATACCCCCAGGATAATCCACGCAGGATTTTCTGTTTCTAAATTGACACTTTTGAGCAGAATCTTGCCCTGTGAGAACATAATAAATATAATCACATGGGCAACACCCGAATCCCTAGCTTCTTACTGTTAGCTGCCTCAATGGGCATGCAGATGGGGGAAAAGAAAAGCAAGAGAAGGCTGAGCTAGAGACAAAGCTGGGGAAGCCCCAGGTAAGCACTGCCTTCTCCCTAGGACTACAATTGGTTCATCTGTGAATTTGTCTCAACACATTTTCTCTTCCTGGAGCAACAGAGCCAGCTGTCAGATCAGTTTTTTCCTTCTTCTCAGTGTTCTGTACTCTTCCTTTGATCAATTTGATACACTGCGTGATCGCTCCACTTGATGCATTCAAAGAGTGACCACATACAAACCTGCAGCAGGAGTAATTGCACCACTAAATCATGGAAAATGAGATGTGTAGAGAGCCTACTTCCACCCCAAACCTAATAATGTCAGCATTGCTGCTGCAGCACACTTTGGTCCCACAGTTTTTATCAAGTATGTATTAACAGCTTTCTAAACCGATACTGACCGATTACATGTCTGTCTAATCACTAGCACTTAGGCACAGAAGTTTCCATTCTTAACAGGAGATGTGGATGGGTAGCGGTTGAGTAACAGTGACATTCAGCCCATACACATCACTTAACAGCAAACTGGTGAACCAACATGAGGGGAGGCAAGGTTTCCAGGACAAATCAATTGCCAGCCCATTGCAGGATGTGGACAGATCCCCAGGCACATCAACTCCGATCTTGCCCTTCACCCAGCTAGAAAGATACTCTTTTAATTTCTATTTTCAAATAGAAAGTTCTTCCTACTTCAACGCTGATTTTCACTATTTATCCTTCTATGTTTACATTTTCCAAGTAGCCCAGAGCTCAATATTCTGCTACCTGGTTCTTCTCAGATTATCCCTTTAATTTGTTTCTTCTTACTTATGTAGATCAGCAAAGCCTCTTCCCCTGGACAATGCACAAACTGAAAAGCCTGCTCACCTCTCCCCTATCCATCAAAGTTTAGCCAGAGAAGCCAGGAATACCATTTTTCCTGCTTAGCTTTAGAGAAAATGGGTTTTAATTAAAATTTCACTACTCATAAGCACCTTCATAGAAATCCGGTTTCCTGCATAACCAGAACGTAGTCAAGTTACAAAATGTGTAGTTACATAAATCATACAAAAGCCAGAAGTGGTGGCTCACACCTTTAATCCTAACATTCTAGCACTAGGAGGCAGAGGCAAATGGGTCTCTGAGTTTGAGGCTAGCCTGGTCTACTCAGGACGGCCAGAGGTACATAGTAAGACCCTGTCTCAAAAAACCAAACCAAACCAACCAAAAGACAAAATCAAAACTCCCACAGTCATGCAAAGATTTCCTAAAAGCACTTGGTTGGAAATGCTCATCAGAGTTCTTTTAACTCGGGTGTTAGAGGAGTACCAATCTGTTAAACATTTATCAGCCTGGCCAGGGGTGGTGGTGCACATCTTAAACCCAAGCACAGAGGCAGGCAGAGGCAGGCAGAGTTCTTCCAGTTCAAGGCTGCTATGGTCGACGGAGTTCCAGGCCCAGGGCGGTTACATAGAGGAACCCTGCCTCTTGGAAACTATCACTCCATCTTCTCATTTAAACCGTGCTTGTATAGAGTGAGGAGGGGGCCGAGGGCTGAGGTTAGTCAAATAACAAAACACACTTGAAGCCACAAACTCTTACAGCTGAATTCTGTTGAAGACTGTAAACACCTGAAACCTTGTCTGTTCCCTTGACGCCCCAGCCCCCTTTAAAAAAGGAAAAGAAAAGCTACAATCAAACGACTAAAGCCAACCCTCTTTAAGGCTAGCTACCCTAAATAGTGTCCTCCTGCTCTTACGTAAAGAAGCGGACTCCATGTACCACTCTGAGGCACTTATTAGGGATAACAGGACAATAGCCCTCTCTGCACATGTGCAGGACGCTTTCTATTCTTGACAATATTTAAAGTAACGTTAAAGCGACTTTGGAGAAAGTCCATGAAATTCAGACTTCAATTCAGAAACAGGCCTATGGGATAATTGGTGGATGCCATCTGGGATCCAGGCAGCCTCATCAACAAAAGGGAAACTTGTTGAGATCATCCAAATCCACAATTCACATACATTTCTACATCTGGACTGAATTAATCTTTTCTTGGTGCTGGCTTTCATGTAATAAAATAATTGTTTGCAGGTTTTTTTTTTTAAAGAAAGAAAATGGGGCTTTAGAAATCAATATGTATAACATCCAAGTTGAAAACTGGAAAGAATTTTTATCAGAAAGTTAGTTGGGAGGCAGGAGTCATTTACACAAAACTCTAAAACTTGAGGGCTCAGTCCAAAACAATTCTATCTGAAACTTGCATTCCAAGCAACTGCCACAAAAGGCTACACAGCCCATTATGTCATAAGTTCTGAAAGCCAAAAGCTTTATAAGTATAGTTAAATGTGGAATGGTCCACAACAGACCCCTGAGTTCAGCCAACCCAGTTGAATGACACATTTTTAAAAACCTGTACAGCACACTGGCATTTTGTTTTAAAAGGAGGGCCTCCAGCCTGCCTGTGTGGCTTTCAGGTATTTTCCTGTAAAGCCAGGGGTATCTTAAATCTACACACTTAGACTGTGTATCTGAAACTCATATCTTACCCCTGTTAACCCCCAAAAGGAAGCTATGGAAAAGACAGAAAGACTTGCCTGTCTCAGAATCTTTTGAGCCCTGAAAGAACTGAGATTAGTGTGGCCCATCAGCGTCAGATCGCCAGTACCTACAAGCGACTCAAAGCTGGTAGGTGGGGAGCGGGAGTCGGGGGCGGTGTGGGGGGGGAAGGGGGGTGGGGGGAGTTCTTATTACAGTCAGTCCGATTTCTGGAGAAGATATCCTGCAGATGACTTGATATGGGATATCCCCTGAGGGACCCTCTCCATCTAATAATCTACCAGAGGTCTACTTTACTATGAAATATGAAGTCAGTATGTTTACAAACATATCCTCCCCTTAAAAACCTCACATTTCAATGTCAACCACCTCCAATTGTGGAGTATTCTCATTTTTAACGTAAAACTATAATTTCTCAAAACCACACCCAAGGAAAATGATTAGGTGCTAGAAGTTTTACTACAAAGGACCAGAGCAAAAGGCATCTGTTTTCCTGCTCCTTTCTGCACTCTTCCCCTCCCCCCACTCTCCATCCTGCAAGCCATTTGCAAGGTCTTGGCTGTTAAAACTTTCTACTGCAGTCTCAATACTCTAGATTCGGGATAGGAGAAAACAAACAAACAAAACCGATTTTTGTCCTTTTAACAATGACGGGCCTAAATTTATGCACAGTCCTTAAGAAAACTCAAAAGTCACAAGCCCTTTAAATGACAGATGTATTACGGAAAAATTTCCCCACAGAGTTTCTGATGCTGTGAAGTATCAACTCCCTGAAACCACAGAAAGGAAATGACTTACATTCTTGGAAAATGAAGCCACTAGCAGCTTTCTCCAAAAGCATTCTCTAATCCCCAAACTACACACTGTGGCAACAGGGGGTATTTCATGCAAAAGCTAAAAGTAGATGCTTCGAAAACCGGTAAAAAACAAAACAAAACAAAACAAAAACACATCACTTGGTCCAAAGAAAGGAGGGAATCATGTGTGGAAAATCTGGCAAGGTATACACTTTTCCTTCCACGTTCACACGTGCCGAGAACCCTTGCACAAGTTTTCCTTCCCCACTGTGGGCACTACACAGCTCCCGGGGGGCAATGCTAGCAAAACATACTGGCTGCTTATATAAATAAATAAACAAATCCCCAAAAGGTGTAAGAGGGCCACTGAGGCAGTATTTCTTCCGACACTAGCCACAAAACTGTACGGTCTGAAAATTGTGCCAGCTTTTATTTCAACTTTAAATGTGCTTGTTTTGACAGCTTTCCATCTATTCCTTGCCTTTAAGAAAGCGCTCCACCATTAGGCTAAGCCATGCCAGAACTCCAAGTGTTGTTTAAATCCTGTAGACTTCACATGGGTGGCCCCGATCTGTTCACATCCCGGCTTTCCCGGAGGGAAGGCTAGTGGTCTCCTTTACCTGGTCGTGATAAGTTCCTCCAGAAACCAAAATTCTGCAGGCCGCACCCCGGACTCGTGTGTCCCCGAGGCTCCCCTCAGGGGTTTCCCACACTAGGCATTGGCGGGGATACGGGACAGCCGCGCTGGGGTGCCTTCCGAAGCTGGCTGCCCGGCCTGCGTGCACAACAGGCAATACCGCACATCGCTCGGGTGCACGGGACTCACGGCTGGTCCCAGTTAGTCACAGACGGGGCACTACAGACAGGCGCCCCTCGAGCCAGAGTCCTGGGCGCAGAAACGCAGAGCCCGGGCCCTTAGCTCCGCGCCTCCCCCGCGGTCGCGGCTGCCTGGGGGCCCCGGCCTCCCGCCCCAGCGTGGGCGAGCTCCAACTCGCGGAGAGGCGACCTGCCCGCCCGGTGCCCGACGCCCAGAGCCCCGTGAGAAAGAAGAAAGACGCCGAGAGCCGCAAAGCCCGGAATCGCACTTTAGACCAGCAGGGGGCACAGCGGCGGCCAGGGCGCGCCGTCCCAGAAAGGGGGCCAGCAGGCCGGCGCCTGCACCCGTGCGTACCTCCAAAGTCGCCAGAGCCAGGCGTCCGACTCAGAATCGGCGTCTGCTACAGCGGCGCCGAGCCTACTCGCAGCTCCCAGCTCTCCCGCTGCCGCCAGACCCACACTGCAGCTGCCCCGCCCCCCGCCCACGCCTTCCGCTCCGCCCCCTCGAGTTCACGCCCACGGCCCGCCCGAGACACGCCCTCCCTGCCCGAGGCCCCGCCCCACCTCGAGTTGGAGGCGGAGACCAAGCAGCGGAAGAAGCAGAGAGCTGGGGTGGGGGGGGGGGGATCGCGGCTGCACGTGGAGCGCTGCTCTCCCTGTCCCGCCCCGCCCCGCCCCGGACCCAACCAAGAGACCTGCGGAGGGGTGAAGAGACCCAGGGACCGGAGAACGCGAAGGAAGTGTTCACTCCTCTAGGCATCGGATAACCGAGCCGGGCTCAACTGGGTTATATAAAGTGGACTCTGCTTTGCATGCCTTTCCTGTGGCACCGAGGCCGGGGGGAGGGCAATAGACTGTCGACTCTCCCTTCCGTCTAAAAGATTCTCTTCTCCGCTATTGCCCTCTACACACCCTAGTCCCCTGACGCTCCCTCACCGGCCTAGACGGGTTACCTGGGAATGGTTGTTTTACCTGAGCCACCGCTTGATAATTCAAAACTGGGGCGGCCTCTGCGAAGAGAGGCGGTCCCTAGTACTGGAGACTTCGTGACTCCTCTGTCCCCTCCCGTCCGGCACCCACTTCGCCCTCACAGTTTTATCCTGCATGTGGGCTGTGAGTGTCGCCCAAGCCCATCCGCCCCCGCTCAGTCTGTCTCCCCAGGTTGAAATAGCCTCTGCCTGTGGCCCTCAAAATGATGTTTACCCTTGGTGAAGGTGGCCTTCGTTGCGGTGAGCAGTGCAAAAGACAGCCTAAATGATTTCATTATTCCCAAAGACCCCAGCAGAATGGAGGTCTCATTGCTCCTTTTGGTAGACAGGTGAAGAAGTCCTTTTTGTTCTGCTCCCATCTGGATCTGCTGGGATGCCTGGCATCGTAAGTAGAGGGACCCCAACTGGCACCCACAGAGCTACAAGCTTCAGGGTGTTCTGTGAACGTTGCTGCTCCAGAGAGGAGGGCCTGAGCGTCTAGCTTTCTCATTTAGGTGCAGACACCTGAGGAAGAACACTTGATATCCATAGAAGCTAGCTTTGAGATCGCTGATTGCTGTGATTAAACACCATGACCAAAAGCAAAGTGTTTATTTCAGTATACAACTTGCAGGCCACCCTGCATCGCTGAGGGAAATCAGGACAAGAACTCAGTGCAGGAACCTGGCATCCAAATTGACGGAAAGGCATGGAGAAATGTTGCTTACTGGCCAGGCTCAGCGTGCTTCTTTAAGTATGCAGGACCACCAAGCCAGGGATGGTAACTCCTCCCTTTCCTGTGAGCAGCGCCATCTGACGTCAATCATCATTTAGAAAATTAACCGAAGGCCAGTGTGGTTGGGGGCATTTTCTCAGTGGAGGTGCCCTCTTCCCAAATAATCTAGCCTTTTGTCAATCAAATTGATATAAAAACTAGCCCACCATTCTGGTGGGCCATGGTGGTACAGACCTTTAATCCCAGCACTTGGGAGGCAGAGTCTGGCAAGTGGATCTTTGAGTTTGAGGCCAGCCTGGTGTACAGAGTGCGTTCCAGGACAACCTGGGTTACACAGAGAAACCCTGTCTTGGGAAAAAACAGAACATTGGATATTAATTGGTAATTAATTGATGTCTAATGAGATAAATGGCATACAAATAAACATATGACTGTTTTGGAAAAGAGCTCCTAAATCTGATTTATTTTCAGGTTACATATATCAAAATCTAGCTGAGAAAAAAAACCCCAGCATATTGTTAGACTGTGAAACATAATTGCAATTATAAAATAATTAGGCAACACAAAGAGCAAAGTATTTTAAAGAGCTTAAAAAAAAGTGTGTTTAAGATCTGACTTACTGTCCAAGGCTAGATTGTGATAAAATTTACTATGTGAGTTGTTTTTCTGAATTGTAATGGTCACATTAACAGTTTGAAGTCCAGGGTTGGGGATTTGGCTCAGTGGTAGAGCGCTTGCCTAGGAAGCACAAGGTCCTGGGTTCCGTACCCAGCCCCGAAAAAAAGAAAAGAAAAGAAAAAAAAAAAAAAACAGTTTGAAGTCCACAATAGTCACTCTTACATGATAAAGGTTTGTAAACCATTTTGAACTATCCGAGTTGGTTTTATAAACCCCTGCAACACAAAATGCCACTTGGAAGCAGCAAACAGTCCACTAAAGGTAGAGAGGGGACTGAGAAAGGATGTGTTCCTTACCACAGGATGTTCCTAATGTGCTCCTCACTAGGAGGAATGCAGTTCTGTGTGTAGTCTGGTTTTACCCTTTGATGCTGGGATCTAGTTTATTTTCACTGGTGCAATGAGATGTTTCTCTGAAGTAGACCACTTCACCAAGTGATGCATTCTGCATATCTTAAATTATTACTTTTTCTGAAGCATTTAAATATCAGCATGATACATTTTTAGTATTGTTTTTCTTTGGATCTAATCCATGGGTGTGTTAAGTACTCCCAACAATGGAGCATAGGGTTAGCCCCGGGATTCAAAGATTAAAAATACTCCCGAATTTTATAGCAGATTGGGAGAATGGACATACTGTTACAGAGCTGCAGGCTCCACAGGGCTGAGGTAGGGCTGCTCTGGAGGAACAGTGTACAGGCTGGGAACCTCCAGGAAGAACGCTAGACACCCCTGGGAACAGGAGTTTGTCTGGAACCAGTTCTTCTCAAACCTGTCAGCATGTTGGGATCATCTGGAGACTTTAAAAACTAGCAATGACTATGTACTATGTTTGGACTACATAACCTTGGCTTTGGAACATTTCTAATACTCCCCCCCCCCCCCAATGTGGAGAAGTACTTGGGGTCAGGGGTTAAAAGTGTTTTCAGGTAGGGATACAGAGTAAGAGGGTATCCAGAAGCATGCCTTTCTTTTAAAGTAGGAAAACCATACAGCTTACTCCTGAGAGTCAAGAATTGTATGGGTTTTGTCTGTCTGTCTCTGTCTGTCTGTCTGTCTGTCTGTCTGTCTATCTGTCTGTAAGAAGATCTTGCTATGTATTCCTGACTAACTTCAGCTTGTGATAACTCTCATCCTTTCTCTGATTCCTGAGTGCTCCCAGAGAGCAGCTGAGGAATCAAGAGCTGAAACACTACCCTGTGTCTTTTGAGATCCATAGGTAGACACAAAAGTCAAACACTAGTGAGTTCATGCTGTAGGAAATGCATCCCCACTTCTACTCTGTTTTCTGTTGTGAGCCCTGGACTGTCCTCCCCCATCTTGTGTGCAGTGGGAAGTCTCACTCTAAGATAGCATCTGATCTGCACAAGGAAATCCCTCAAGTGCACTTGAGTTAGCAGTAGTGTTCCTTCTGCCAGCCCTCCCACTGCCATGAGACTTGCAACTCCTAGAGCTCAGAGCCATCCTCCAAACTGGGTCACACCCTTGCAGGAAAGGAAGACTGGGCAGGGCCCTCCTGGTCTTATCTGTGGAGCCTTCCTTCTTACTCTGTAGTATTTGAACATTCTAGTTTTCCAGGGCTGAGATTGTGATGTTTGTGGTAAAACCAGCCATCCAGACTGTGTCCTCTATCCTGTGCATGCTGCATGAAACCAACCACACACACTGTGTCTCCAACATCCTCATACATGCTGTATTAAACCAACCACACACACTGTGTCTCCAACATCCTCATACAAGCTGTATAAAACCATATAGACTGTGTCTTATATCTTGTGCATGCTTTATTAAACCAAACTTTGTTTTGTTTTGTTTTGTTTTGTTTTTTGACATCTTGCTATATATTCTTGACTGGCCTTAACTTCTAGTAATTCTTTTTCTTTCTCTGACTCCTGAATGCTGGGAGGCACGTGTTATCACAGCTGCCTCAGGCTTTATGCATTTTGATGAAAGGGATACATGTACCTAGAAAGCCAAAAGAACAAAATATTATAAATAAGTTTTTTTTTTAAAAATTAAAATTAGGGGTTGGGGATTTAGCTCAGTGGTAGAGCACTTGCCTGGCAAGTGCAAGGCCCTGGTTTCTCGGTCCCCAGCTCCGAAAAAAAATTAAAATTGAATTTGTTTAGAATTAAATTGATAAAAATTGACTACATGAGCATTTTCCAAACCACGTTTGCTATAGTAAGTATTCCTGTGCACATACTTTCCAGATACTAGGATTATATGTGAACAGTTAAGATCAGCTCTGTGTATTGAAGACCAGCTTTGTTTTTGTCTATTATACACTCCAAGTTTTGGAGGGATTCATAGTATATTTTAATGCTGAACTGTAAGTTCTGATCTAAAAGAGAAGTCAGTAATTTGACCTACTGGCTTTTAAAGAAGACATTTCCAAAATTAAAATTTATTTTTCACACTGACTGGAGATCTTAGAAATTAAGCTTACATTATTATAATTGAATGTTAATTATTGAAATTCATTTTTATGGCAAACTAAAATATACTCCAAATGAAATCATTTCAGACCTGTTCCAAGATTTAAATGTCTGTGTAGCTGATAAAATACAAATTTCACCACACAGACAATAAGTATGGTGCCTCTGCACCAGCTCTCCTGCCCTAACGTGTTAACCCTCTTACAGATCTCAGCGGGCTATCACTGTCTTCTGCAAAATAAAATCCCTGAAGGAGATTTTAGTGATCGAGTTGGAAACATGGATTTCAGGTATCCATATGATTATTCTACCAGGAGCATCTACTCAAATTATTAACAGAGATGGTCCCAACTCATGTGATTTGGGAACCTTTTTATGTCAGGTTGTAAAGGTGACCTGTCTGTGTTCAGTAAAACCCACACACCATTTAGATTTGGAACTTTGATCTTCCTTTGAGCTCATGATAATGATATACTTTTTGTCATACCAGAGTCCAGTAAGCTGCAGCACACACACACACACACACACACACACACACACACACACACACACAGTAGTCACCTAATCATAGGGTAAACAATATACTCTGGTAGTATGTACCAGTCAAAGATTAATTAAAAAGAGCAAACTAGTTCAAAAGATTTACCAGTATCCAGCAGCACAAAACTGAAAAAGAATCTCAGTAGATTCTCATTTGCTCATCAAGTCTGTTTTGAGGCACAGAGTAGGCCTTGAACTGAGGTATCTTCCTGCCTCAGTCTCTCAAGAGCTGGGATTATAGGCATGAAACACTGTGCTTGGTTTTACTCATTAATATTTGAGAAAATATTTAAAAATAGGATACCTTAATCATTGAAGGACAAAGTTTGGTTTTATACAGCATGTACAAAAATATAGGGCACAGTCTGTATGGTTGATTTTATACAGCATGTATAAAAATATAGGGCACTGTATGGTTGATTTTATACAGCATGTACAAGAATATAGGAGACAGTGTGTCCAAGACCCAGAATGCATAACAGATGAAAAACCAAAGTTCTTCAATATGTAGGGCTGAACTTAACTGTTCACATATAATTCTGGAAATTCTGGAAAGTACGTGTTCTTTGTAATTTGGAAAATGCTCATATAGTTAATTTTTTTCACAGTTTAATTCTAAACAAATTCAATCTTAAAAATATTTTTAAAAACTTATTTGTTTTATTTTGTTCTTTTGGCTTTCTAGGTACATGTATCCCTTTCATCAAAATGCATAAAGCCCGAGGCAGCTGTGATAACACGTGCCTCCCAGCATTCAGGAGTCAGAGAAAGAAAAAGAATTACTACAAGTTGAGGCCAGTCAGGAATACATAGCAAGATGTCAAAAAAAGAAAAAACAAAGTTTGGTTTAATACAGCATGTATGAGAATGTTGGAGACACAGTGTGTGTGGTTGGTTTCATGCAGCATGTATGAGGATGTTGGAGACACAGTGTGTGTGGTTGGTTTCATGCAGCATGCACAGGATGGAGGATACAGTCTGGATGGTTGGTTTTACCACAAACATCACAATCTCAGCCCTGGAAAACTAGAATGTTCAAATACTACAGAGTAAGAAGGAAGGCTCCACAGATAAGACCAGGAGGGCCCTGCCCAGTCTTCCTTTCCTGCAAGGGTGTGACCCAGTTTGGAGGATGGCTCTGAGCTCTAGGAGTTGCAAGTCTTATGGCAGTGGGAGGGCTGGCAGAAGGGACACTACTGCTAATTCAAGTGCACTTGAGGGATTCCTTGTGCAGATCAGATGCTATCTTAGAGTGAGACTTCCCACTGCACACAAGATGGGGGAGGATGGTTCAGGGCTCACAACAGAAAACAGAGTAGAAGTGGGGATGCATTTCCTACAGCATGAACTCACTAGTGTTTGACTTTTGTGTCTACATATGGATCTCAAAAGACCCAGAATAGTGTTTCGGCTCTTGATTCCTCAGTTGCTCTCTGAGAAGCTGAAAAGAAAAGAAAAAACAAAACAAAACAAAAAACCCCATAATGATGTGTGACACTTCTACCTGGAGTTAAATTAGAGAGAGCTGGAAGGAAGCCTGAGTCCGGCCAGTCCACTCCCCAGCCTTACTGGTGCTTCGTGCATGTCCTATCTTCCTCTACTACCTGACCAAGGAATCCTAGGAGGAGTCACTTGGAGACACATGACAACAGATAGGTATCTTGGCCGCTGAGGTTTTACTCACTCTTTTTTGTTGTCTTATCACTTTGTCCCTGCAACAGCTGATTTGAGAACAGTAGGAAAGGGGAACAGTGATCTTTCTGAACTTGTGTTGCCTGCTTGGCGAATTCAGGTTTTCTAGAGGACACCAGCTACTGTGCTGTTTGTTGAGAGGCCTTGACAAAGGCCACTCCCCCTCCCCTCCTGTCTTAACTTGGTCACCTTGAGTAGGTTGTAAGCATAATAAACCTGCTATTAAACTTGGCTATCAGTGCTTAAAAAAGATTGATTTGTAAGTACAAATGAGATATTGGAGCTCAGGGAGTAAATTCACTGAAGTCAAAAGACCATTGGTGTGGCCTCAAGAAACAACTTGGTTATAAAACAAGGCCCTGCTGGATAAGAGAAATAATTTGTGTCATCTTCATTAAACCCCTTAATTTCTTGATCTGTAAGTTAGAAAAAAACATCAATACTCTCACTCTCACTCAGTTTGGGTGAGAAGTTAAATGCCAGAGAAAATTTTCTACATGCCAAGTAATGCTTACACTTTTCCTTTTTAAGTGATAGCCTATCAAATCACCCTGAAGTGATTGCTTATACACCAGTTCTTAGGGGAAGAACGATGGTAATTACATCTCAGATCTTGAATTAGATATCATGGACTGGGAAATTATTCTCAAACACCTCAGATCAAGGTTTTGCCTTTTGATAGGTACAGAGACAGGAGCATACTGGGCAGTATCAGTTTTAACTAGCTGCCTTTGAAGGTAAGATTAGGGCATGCATTTGTGAGACATACATGTTTTAAAAGCAGCAATGTGTTTGTGATTTGTGCATAATTAGTCCGAACATCCCATGTGGCTTCTTTCTTTTTCTTTTCTGTGGTATCAGTCATCTCATGGGCGGCCTGATCACCCTACCTCCTTATCCCAAGTGCTGGGGTCACAGTGTCCTCCATGCTAGTTCCCCTGTGGCTTCTTGAGCTAGAGAAACAGAAGGCAATTCTTCTCTTCTGCCACTGGTCCCTAATGCTTAATAGTTTTGTCCTCGTCCTAAAGGATAATGGACACATCTTATATAGTCTATGATTATTTCATATAATACAAATTTATAAAAATTAATATAAGGTATCCCTGGTCTTTTTCATATCACTTTACCCCTGGAAATTATTGATGGATGTGTTTGTCTCTTGGGATTTAAGCTTTGTATGAGCATGCAGTTTATCTCTAACCGCTGTGGCCCTGGTCCCTAGAACTTGCCTGTTATATATTTACTGAATTAATGAATCTCATAAATTATGTGGAGGGAGGAAGGATGTGTATGCACCATGCACTTGTGCTTGTGTGTTGAGGGTGCAGTGGAGAGCAGGGAGGCATCTCAACATGAGAATGTGGAAGGAAAAACATTTTTTGAAATGCTCCTTGGGCATGTATCCCAGAGGTTGGTGGGGAAAAGCGCATCCCTTAACAGGAATTTTGATTCACATGAATAAGAGGCCTTACGTCAGCCAGCTCACTTAATGTTTAGATTTTCAAGTATCCATAAGGGAGAATGATTAAAATCCTGTATCAGTCGATGCTCCTTATTGTAGGGTTTGCGTTTCTAGCCACGTCCTGCCTTGCCCTCTCTCCCTAGACCAGGCAGCTCCCAAGCTCCTCCCAGGGCTCTTAGTTTAGTTCCTGGTTTTGTGGCTTCATTTCTTTTCAATTTAATCCCTAGGGTAGTTCTGGCCTCTTGGCCTTCTAATCCAGCTTTCCTAACAACCTCAAGATGAAGGTCAACTCAACCATTGCTTTCCCTGCTTTTTTGCTTTAAAGTCACTGAGGAAGCCTTAGAAAATCAAATAAGTGAGTTGAGTAGTCAGTCACGTCACCAAGGCAACAGGTCCATCAGTGTTCCCTCAGATGCTTAGTCAATCTCATATTTTTCCCTGTTTGGCTTACTTTCCTATCACAGAGACTATTTAGATGTTTCTAGACAGCATTTGCTCCCTCTCCCCTCCTCCTCTTTCTCTTCTTTCCCCTCCCCTTCCCTGCCTCCTTCCCACTGCATCTCTCTCACCCATCTCCCCTCTCCCTTCCTTTCCACCTTCCCTGTTAATCAGTCTGGTGTTCATCGTAGTTGAAGTCACAGCTCTCTTCAGATCTCTCCTCCTGCCATTCTCCATTGTCAAGCCAGCCTTCCTCCTTGCTCATCAGTCATAGAAGGGGTTTACAGTGTGACCTTGCCGAATCCTCAGAGTAGTTCTTTGATGAAATCACCATCATTATCTTCATTGACAGATGCCCAGAGTTTTACAGAAAACCCATAGGAAACCTGAGCTAGCATTCTCTGTCCCTCTGGTCTGCTGCCTCCAGTGCAGAGCTGGTCAGGCATTTCCTCAGGAGCAGTCATTCTCTCCACCCCCAGACTTCTCTGTATCCTTCTCTATCATATACTGTTGACACACTAGCAGACATTTAATTACTAAGTAGTGTTATGTCTGGTATTAAGGACTCAAGTAAACCAAAGCCCAGCATACAAAAAGGACCCAATGTCACTCAACCTAGAACTTTTCATTTGTGCTCTTTGTTGTAAACAGCCAGTATGTCCCATGTCCCAGATCCTCCTTAGTCTGCAAAGTCACTGCAACTAACCTGCCAAAGCATGGCCCACATGCGTGATAGGTGGATGAGGTAACCAAGGACTGGAAGTGTCATCTTCCCTCTGCCCTCCTTTTAATAAAAGTTGCATACCACAGTGCTCAAACCCCTGTAGCTCCTGCTCTCCTCCTTTCAGACCCAAGAATATTCTGAAAACCAACCTTTGGCCACTATGGAGGGCTTTGTTGTCTTAAAGGCGTTTCAACACTTGAAATGTGGGAGATATTTGTGACACAAAGAAATCTTCAAGTTCATGGTTTGCTACTTCTGGTGGTTCTTTGTCCTCAGAGAACATTTGGCCTCGTCTAGAGAGGAGCTTTGAGCCATTGGAAGGGAGAGGAGATGGACTGTGGTTAGGCAAGCAGGTAGAGGTTGGGGACATGGCTACACAGCCTATAGTACATAGGACCATGCCTACAGTGAAGACTTTCCACTGTTGGTTGAGAATCAGTGATCTAAAAGGTAAATGCAAGTAGGATAGTTGGCCTATGTTTTGGGGTGGGTGGGATCTATCTGGGGATCCTGACTGAGCTTGCAGGAAGCTTGGAACCAAGCCACTGAGGGTAAAGCTCATGTTTTTGCAACCTACAAAGTGATTTGACAGGAATATATTTAACAGATCAAACAGTATGTATGTTAAACAAGTAGCCATCACTAAGTACATAAAATTAAGCTTTGTTTTTATTGACTTCTACGGATTGAATGCAGGACCTTCCTTATAGCAGGCAAACATACTACCACTGAGCTATATCCCCAGTCCTTTAAAATTAAATCTTGAAATGATCATCAAGAGCTATCAAAAGTTGATTATATAAATTATACTGATCACATTCATATTGACAGATACCCTTCCTTATCTCTAGATTTCCATCATAAATCATACCTAGCATTTCTGATAAAGAATATAAATGTTATATACCTAAGTATGTTGATAACCTCGTGATCACCAACCTGAGAACAGTTATAAAAAGTAAAACAAATTATCTTGTGAAAATATTGTCTCATTCCAACCTAGATTTATTAGCTGTTTTCTTTTTGACAATGGTTTCCAAATCTGGCATTGGGTCTGAACCGTGTAAGAACCAGTGACAAGGCTGAGAATCTTGATTTAAAACAACAGCGACCAACACCAAAGTGATTCTGCCAGCCATTCATGACAACATGGGTAGTCAGCTTGTTGAGGCTGATGCCAAAGCAAGTTTTAAATGAAGTCAAGATTTTGAAGTGTTCAGTTTGAAGCTTTAAAATGCCACAGGCACTGCACAGCCTTACCACCCCCTTTCAATGAATAAAAACCTGTAGGGGATGGGGAATGTGTTAAGATGTGATTAGTAATGTTTTTATCTCAATAAGGGCATCGACGTCATTTGAGGAAGGGTTGTCTATTTTTAATTTCCTGTGATGTGAATAGAATAATCAAAATTGATTATTAATTTGGGCAGTAAGAAGCTGTTCAACTAAAGATAATGAAACGGAGACTACCAGTGTCGTGGTGAATAGCATAATTGCATTTGGTCCCTAGAGACTGCCACATCAATCTAATCATGTATAAATGAATCAGAGCCTTAGTTAACATTTCCATAAATGTGCTGGAGCGGAGAGAATATAGACTGGATGGGATATATGCACATCCCACTTCTGCTTCCCACCTCGGAGTTTGCTCTTTTGACACGGGCGGTTGAACATATATATATATATATATATATATATATATATATATATATATATATATATTTCACACATAGGTACCTATGTAAATGAGTCCGTTTCATCCCTGTCGTGCTGCCCATTCCGGACTTTGGAAAGAGACAATTCATAGACAGAAACAAGGTACTTGGCTAGAAAGTAGTTTCTTGAGTAAATGACAAGGGTAGGTGTTTCCAGGATTGTGATGCACTTATAAGGGACAGGTGATTGTTTATGACCAGTCACCGTGTCTTAAATACTGTGCCAAGTTTAAGTTCTCTGTCTTGTGTGATCATAACAGCAATACTAGGGGAGAGGTGCCATCTTATGTTTTGCTCTACAAATACAGAAGCGAGACATTAAAATTACCCAAAATCGAATAACTCATTAATAATTGAATTTCTGAGTTATTTAAAAAGAGAACAGTCCTGTCTGTACAAATGGAAACACCTAGTTTTTTCATTGAAAAAAAAAAAAATGGGCGACACTGTCTGTCATTTACCTTCTCCTCAGAGTGTGAGGATTTCAGGCAGCAAGTTGTGTATCTGAATTCAGGGGTAATTACCCAAGGTGTGTGCCCACTCGCTGATTTAAACCCACGTATGTATATGGAACAGGAAGGGCTGGGGACAAACTCCCGACCCATTTCCAGTGGGTGGACCTGTTTAGTGATAATTACAAGGAATCACTGGAGGTCATTTGGTTGGTAAGCAGCAGTCAATAAGCACAGCTTGGCAACACTGCCTCCTCCTCCTCCAGAGCTCAGGCATGTCTGGGTCTTGAAGGGATTAAAAGAAGGACCAGACTACAGCGCTCAAGTGGATGTCACACCCCTCTGTTTGGAATGCAGCCTTTGTACTTTCAAACATCCAGTTACTTCATGTGAACCACACACAGCACAAGGGAGTTTGAGCAGTCAAGTTACAGGAGGAAAACTGTCAGTCTCTAGGGTGAGTGCCCTGAGTTGTAAAATCCCGAAAGTGACAGAGCCTCTGATGTCAGCTGTGTCTCCCAGAGAAGTGGCCCAGCAAGGAGAGTCTTCAGCAGGAATTCACACAATGCGGAACCACCCTCCTCTGGAGGCTCTCGGGGCGGGTGGATACAAGATGTGAGGATAGATACTGGATACTCGCTTCCCCTAGCCTTGGTTGCTAGGCTATCCTGGCCCTTCCAATCATTAACCCTGGAATGAACTGGGCAAATCTGCTTTTAACAGACCTTCCTGCAGCTCTTGGCAGCCTGGAGAATTCATAGATAAATATCCCCAAATTTCAAGAAAAGACAACTATTAAAATCCTCTGGGAGATGCAGTGCGCGTGGGGTGGTGGTGGTGGTGGCGGCAGCAATGGTGGTAAGTTAGGTTGGAATGGATGTGAGAAAACTTAGTTGGATGTACGGTTGGATATACAGCTTCCATTCATGAATATGAGAAGAGAACATGTGAATATAGTCTTTAGTTTGCTAATTCCTGCTTCAAAATGAAATCCCTTTAGCTTTGTGACTGGTCCTGCTGATTGACAGGGGCCAAGCTTTTCCTTGCTGCGTGTCTGTTTCCGTTTATTTCTCTGGGATACTCTGCCTTGGAAGTCTGTGGTGGCAGAGTTGTAAATTTGTCCTGCCCTCTGCTGTGGCCCGCCGTATGCTTTAACTCAGACTCTATTTCTGGGCACTGCTATCACTCTGGCTACTCGTCAAAAATGTTCCTATTTATAGCAGAACTGCGTTCCTAAAATAAAGGAATGACATATGACATATTTGACATCACTTACATATTAAGCAGGAACACATTAATTAATTAGTCAAGACAGGTTTTAAAGGATGTTGTTGTAATAGCTTTTACTTAAAATGTTTATTCTTGACCTAAGTCGGAAGCATATTCATACAAAAAGAATTTCTGGCCAATTATTTCAGTGGAAAAGCAAAATTTATATTTTAAAATATGAACTGTAACTACTACTCCGGTATTTATGAGTGTGGGAAAAATGGTTCCAAATGACTCTGGGCTTTTCTTCCCTACAGTTGCCTCTGTCTTACTGTTCTTTCTCAGCCCTCTGGGGAATGAGCTCTGGACTGCTTCCTTCTCAGAGTGCACTGGGAACAGAATTCCAATACACACATGAAATAAGCATGTGGCCTTGTCACACTGAGAGACTTCTCAGACATCAAGTCCCACATTTTGGGCCTCAAACTGGACTTCCCCATACTAAGAAACATTGTCCACTTTTAAGTGACAGGTCGGGCTCTTGTAGTTTGCTGAAACAGATGCTGGCTGACAGAAGGGCCTTCTGAGCCATCCTCAACACCAACCAGCATCTCGTGTGGTAACTTCCTGGTTGGAAATATAAGGGGCCACAGCACAAAGCCAGACAGAAAAACAGGTAGCTAGGTAAGCAGAAGAGTTGACCTGAGCCAAAAGGTCAGTTCATGGCAGAGCACACTGGCTCTCTAGACAGGGATGGACAGAGTGAGTGTCAGTTACCTACCACTGCCCTCCACGAGTTCTACAAACGGGAAACAAATGGACAACACGAAAGCTTGCTCAACCTAAAAGGAATGGGTTTGTGTTTGGTGGCTTTTTGGCTTTTTTTTGTTTGTTTGTTTGTTTGTTTGTTTGTTTGTTTAAGACAGGGTATCAAGAAGCCCATGCCGCTTCAAACTCTGCGTCTTGGTAGCCGGGGAGGATGCTGAACTCTTAATGCTCTGGCATCTACCTAGAAAGTGTTGGGATTACAGGTGTGTCCCACCACACTCAGCCCAAAGTAACAAAACTTACGATGGTTTAGCCAGAAAATGCTGTTCTTCTAGGTAAAGAGACTATGAAATCGGTTCGTTGTGGCTGCTTTATCAAGTGATCGCCACTGTGTATCAGGCATTAAAGTATGTTTCATTTAGTTCTTTCCCCTCCTGACAAACTGGAGAAGCAGAGTACTTTGTAATTTAATAATCACTGTTTTAAAAGGTGAAGTTTCCTATGGCATAAAGAAGTCCCTACCTGAAACTAAATCCAGGTTCAAACCTGGTCAATGGAAAAGATTATATTCCCAAAACCTAAAATCTGCTGCCTCACATCTAAGAAAATGAGAGCATTTGAATTTTCCCTAAATATCCTCAAGAGAAAAGAAAAGAAAACAAAAGAAAACAAAACAAAGCCTCGTGCAACCAGAAACATTGATTGACAACTAGGGATTTTGTTTGCCTGTAGCTAGGTTCCCATTATTTGTGATGGACAGGACACAACCAGATTCCCTGCCCAGTACTGGCAAAGAAGCTAAGCTTAACACTAAACACAGGTTAGTCCTTGCTTAACGAGGGACAGTGGGAAACCATTTTCAGACCTGAAAGGAACTTGCAGATAGTCTAAGCTAACATGTTCATTTTGTACAGGAGAAGCAGGCTGGTGACTTTACTGATCAATCACAACCAATGTGCCAGGGCCTGCATCTGGTTTTCCTGACTGCGTTCTTTCAGCTATACTAAGTTACAAGTTACATCCAGATTCACGAGAGAGAGGGTTTTCTACTTTTTTTTCTCTAGGTTTTTTTGTTTTGTTTTAATTTGCTAAAAGCTAATAAATTAATCTTTTAAAATTTCCTTTGTCTTTAAGGGAAAGAAATAAAAGGGTAAATGAAATGTGTTTGGATTTCTCAAGAGCATTTGAATTTCATGAGTTTTGAATTCCCTACAAAAGGGGCCAAGCCCAGCAATTTAATTTTCTTAGGCTAAGAGCTTTGATTAAAGCCTTCACCTTGACAAATAATTAGTTTTGGGAATAGGGGAATGGAGATAATTCAGAGATATGATAAACATCCATTCATTTATTCAAAGAGATACTCATTGCATGCCAAATATGGTTGAGACACCATGCTAGGTACAGGTCAGGCAAACATCATTACAGCAGAGTCCCTTCCCCTGAGGGGAGACTTTTCCCTGTTTCCCCTTTTAGCGAAAGGGCTGTGTATTTATTTATTCTGGCTTCACTTAAGTCAGGCTGCTGTCTCCCAAGCATAGTAAGAAGACTATGTGAAGTATACCATACGTGACAAGATACAAACATTTTAAAGAGAGAGTTCTGTGTCATTTTATTGTAGGAAGATGTACTTGTACATCCAGTGTTGTTATATATTCAGTTAAATGTAGAAAACCCAAGCAGCCCACAGACCTATATTGAATAATACTAAGCTTATACAGCATAGGCTGCAGTGCTAATCTTGCAACCTACTTTGCACTGGCCATACAAGCTGTCGTGCTTTCATTTGTGGGGTGTGTGTGTGTGTAACAGTGGGGGCTGCACCCAGGGCCCCATGCAATGTAGTCTCTAAGTCTTCTCTGACATTTCATATGTATGATGATACAGATTCTTTTTTTTTTTTTTTTGTTCTTTTTTTTTCGGAGCTGGGGACCGAACCCAGGGCCTTGCGCTTCCTAGGCAAGCGCTCTACCACTGAGCTAAATCCCCAACCCCGATGATACAGATTCTTAAGAATACAAAGGATTGAACTCAAAGCGCAGACTGCATGTGCTGAATTTCTCCATCCAACCAACATGCATTTAAAGATAGATCATAGGCTGATGTCATTATGCAGGTGAAGGCAGGTACAAGGTAGAACGAGGCCTGTCAGTGGACGAGAAGGAAGGATGGGGAGAGGGGAAAAAGTTTTAGAGAGGAGGAGACGGGAGAGAGAGGAGGAAGAGCAGTCGAGAGAACATGGAGGCGGATGTTAAGCTTTCTCTCTGTACATTTACAGGTTGTTATGACTATTCTTAAGGGACGGGTGTATATAGGATTTTATATGTCTAGATGAACAAATTATATCTTATCTAGGTGGGTGGTTTATATCCTCATCAATTAATTGGTTGTAAGTTAATTGTGTGGACGTATTGTACATTGAGCTTTTAACACATAAATCTGGTTGCTGGGTTGCAGTCTGTTGAGTTATATCTTTACTAGATTGTTGGGAGTGTGAGCAGAGTCCATGACAGGAAGCCTCGCTAGGCTATAGAATGCTTGGGGCATGGTGTGGGGCCATGCTAACACAGTCCACAGAATGCGATGTGTGTATCAGGCATGGTAAAAACCTGCCAAGGGGACAGTGTGTGAAAGAAGTAACAGAGAAAAAGCTAGATTACGCGAATCTGCGAGGAGTGGGAACTCTCGGCAACCAGGTCGAGCGCCTTTTTTCATTATACTGCAACAATATATAAAAATAAAACAAGGGTGGAGGGAGAGAAGGCATGTCAAATGCTGCTTCTGAAGGTCCTTCTGTGTGTGCAATACATAACCACTTTACTGTTAGTTCCAAACAGAACAGTTCCCTCTCAGGACCTTGGCTTTTAGGTACAGATGTGAAAATTGATTCGAGTTATTATCCGTACCATGTGATTTAACATGCTTTACTTGTAAAAACACAGCATTGCTTTTTATTATAATTCTATGGTTACCTTCTAATTAAGGCAAATAATTATTCACTTTCTCATTTTTTTATATTCAAAGATGCGCAGCTGTGTTTGTATTACAAACAGCAGACACATCGGAAGTAATCATCGGTAACAAGCTGTGCTCAAGTTACTTGTCTAGCGAAGATGGCTGATCTGCAAGCTGGCATCTGCAGCCTGCCTCACTCTGCACATCTGGGTAATAGATGGGCTTCTTGTTGCACCGTGGCTAGCTCACACTGTGACATCATTGCTCTGGAGGCTCTTGATGTGGGCCCGGACTGTGATGGCCAGATAAGGTATAAAACCTGAAGAGGCTGGAGGCAAGCGGTGCCTCAGCTTCCCCAACCAGAACAGCACGAAGTGTCGGAAGACAGAATGAGAGCAGCAGACTCCCTCGCAGCCCAAGCACCAGTTAATCTTACTTCTTAGATTTGGAGCTAAATAAATCAGTGCTTATACACTTATCGTGCGCTCTGGAAAGATGGTTTGATGCTGGTCAAGAATGTGTTGTTTGTTACTCAAAAAGAATTTCCTCAGCATCCCTCAAACTCAAAATGGAGTTGGGGCTGTTCATCCCATAAGGACCCTCTCTTGGAACACAGTTTGGGAGCAGACTGATCTGTGCCACATCACTACCTTTACTAATTTCACAGTAACAATCGTTTTGGCAGACAACCTGAAGTTTCTCTCCAGTCCTTCCCCTCGCTCTCAGGTCCTAGGGTGAGCTAGCAGCTTTTTCCGACGATTGCCATGAAAAGTTAAGTTCTATTAAATATACAAGATGGGCCAAGCAGCAAGACTCTGCCAGAGTTGGGACTGGAAGTCCTACAATTTAAAGACTTGCTTGTTAAACACACAAATAATCCTCAATTACCAGAGGATAATTGTGTTAGCTGTAATAGCAAGAAAAAGTTACTTCTTAGTGTGTTACTCATTTTCTCATCTTCTGTCCCTTGTCTCACAATCCCAAACTAAGCACGAACAGCCCCCGACTTGACTCTCTCAGGAATAGGGGAGCCAATAAAACCAGACACCTACGGAGAGTGACTTCGCCCAGAGAGGGCCACATAACCTCTTCCACACACACCATCCCTTCCGCACCCTCTCCTAGAGCCACCACAGAGATGCCAGGTGGTGGTGGGCGGCAGTGACACCAGTAAAAGTTCCTCCTACCCAAGGGAGGGAAGCAGAATTATTACTCAAAAACATGTACCAGTTTAATTCTGGAACCTCTCTGTTTCTCACCTTGGGTGGTAAAAATGACCCTGTGGCTTTTCTCTGCACTAACGGGGCACTCTTTTCTTAGCTGGGAGAATGAAAATGTCTTCGGCAAGCAGGAATCCCACTTCTCCACGTTCCCCCAGCTGGACTTTCAGTCCCGGGGTCTTGAACTCTGCACCGTGCTCCGCATCAGAGAGTGGAAGTGAGAACCCCCCCCCCCCCGCACCACAAGATAATTGCTGCGTACCCGAGGGATAATAACGGGCAATTGAAAAGCCCACACTTGAGTCCCACCAGTCGGCATTTACATGTGCTTCCCATTAAAACCCCCGATCCCTAAGATTGTCCGGATTTGTTTGTTTGTTCTTGGCATAGTGAATTCCAGCTTGGAACTAAATGATGTAGGATTGAACCTCAGCTTCACTCGCTATCTGTGTGACCTTTTGTGATTTAGCTGACCTCTCTGTCCCTGTGCTTCTTCACTTGTAACACGATGATTATAAAACTCTCTTAGGGATTATAAGTTTTGTGTTGTAAAATGTGGAAATGTTCATCTCAGACTTTCATCTCACCCCATCATTTGAGAAGAAAATCAAGAACAGACTATTTCCTAGATTCTGTTTGTTTTCTTTGAAATGACAACACAGGCTGTAGGAGGCTTATCCTAAAAGGACCCATCTCAGTTTGTGGAAACAGAGCAGGCCTTCAATAGAGAAGCACCTGACCAGTTGGCTGGGGGAAGACCTACCTCCAGCACCCTACTACTCCCGCGTCTGCCACAAGTACTAGGCCTCCTTTCCCCCTTTATTCTGAGTATCTAAGCTCGCTTTTTCCACCTGTGCAGTTTCACATTGGTGAATGGATGTGTGTCACTGTACAGTGCTTATGATCTCACAGGGGCATCTCATTAAAGACAGACACAAAGACTTGCAAGGCTATGGAGCAACTGGAACCCTCCTCGTACAAGGCTAGCAGGAATGGGGATTCTTTTCATTCCAGAAAGCAACACAGAACCAAAGTCAGTCAGTCAGTCCATCCGTCCGTCCATCCATCCGTCTCTGTCTCTGTCTCTTAGTCAAGTCAGTCAGTCAGTCCATCCATCCATCTGTCTGTGTCTGTGTCCCCCGTCCCACCCCAGGGTTTTTTTGTGTAGCCCCGGCTGTCCTGAACTACCTTCGTAGACCAGGCTGGCCTTGAAGCCGGCGATCTGCTGCCTCTGCCCAGGGAGCACAGTGATTAAAGGCGTGCTCCCCCACCACCCAGCTTGTGTGAGTATTCTTAGCAGCAGCACCAACAGTGTCAGTTGGAAACAACTTGGTGCAGGGAAAGGGAAGTCTACTCAAAATAAAAATAAGGCACAGCTGACACTTCATGAACTTTAAAGTCGTCGTACTCAGTGCAAGAAGGGAGAAATAAAAGACAGACTATGAGTCTATGAAATGGGAAATCAATGGAAACAGAAAGTGTATTAGAGTCGGCCCGTGGCTTGGGGTAAGAGGCAGGACTGACTGGAAAACAGTCATGGGGCTCTTCTAGGGGATGTTGGAATTGTTCCCAAGCTGGATTGTGAGGATGATAATTCAACTCTTAAGAACTTTCTAGAACATTTCTGTGTGTAAAATTTATGACATTACAATTACGCTCCCAGAATGTCTGTGTCTTTATCATTCATCCTGTCCTCCTTATCAGTCTGAGTAGCGCGGAAGCTCATGGTCGGTCGTCTTGTGCTCCTAGAAATGGAGTCTCCGTCTTCCGGTTATTCTCTAGCTCTGCAGGTTACGGCTCACGCACTGCCGCCTTTAAACTGAGTGAAGTGTAGAGCACCAAGCGAAGCAGAGACTAAAGCTGAGTGACATCGAAGCCCAAAAGAAAGCACACGGGGAAGAGGGAGCATGCCAGAGCTACTCCTGGTCCTTAACATCAGCCTGCGGAGGGCAGAGCAGGCGCCGCCTGGCTTGCATTTGGAGCACCGGTGCCCAACATGCCCAGCTGCCACTTCCTGTCTTGGCCTTACAGCCTCTATATGTCCTCTCCTACCTTTGATTTGGCTTGGTTTGTGGTGATCTATGGTCCAGGCTTTTTCGTCTGATGCTCCTCAGTCCCTCTGTGCCACACCTGAAGCTTACGAAATGTCTTTCTAGGCCTCACAAACACCTAAGCTGGAAGCTGGAAGCTGGGATTATTCATTTGTGATTAAGGTTACAGCAGGAAGTAAATGTGACTGGGAATCTCAAATAATAGTTAATGAAATCTAGCTAGGACTTGACTGTGATCATGTCTTCTTACAACTTCATCCCTTTCCAGTTTTTTTTTTTTTTTTTTTTTTTCTTCCAGGCAAGATCTCACTGTGTAGCCCCAGATGCCTTGGAACTCACAGAAGAGATCTTCCTGCCTCTGCCTCCTGAATCAGGATTAGAGGCCTGGGATCCCAGGCCCAGCCAGTCTGTCCTTCCAAGTACAATTGTTAAGAGAGCCCGAGCTTCGTCACGGTGCAGAGATCCCAGCACTGATGGCGCAGGGTTTGTTTGTTTATTTGTTTGCTGTGCTGGAGATCGAAGCCAAGGCCTGGTACATATGAGGCAAGCGCTCTACTGCTAAGCTGCATTCCCAACCCACATGGGTACAGTTCCAAAGACGAAAAGAATAGTCAGAGAGTGTGAGTCATCTAAATATCAGCCATTTGGCGTACGAATGAAGCCTACTTAAAGTTGAAAAGGTCCCGCAAGCCTACCTGGGGTAATTGGGATTTTGAACTATGTGAGCCTTTTACCATAAGGAGCTTATAGTACTTTGAAAATTATAGTTGATAATTATCAAGCAGTCAGGATGGCCCCAGCACCTTGCTTAATCTTCACCAAACCCTACACAAGTATGTACAGTAGTTATTCCCACTTCTGTAGATGAGAGAAACGAGACCTAAAGAGGGTTCTCTGCCCAGGGTGGTAGCTGATAGCACCACCAGGATTAAGCCCAGATCTTTCCTGTCCCTCAAACCATTGTCCTTTGTCACTCACTACCCAGCGCATCCAGCGAAACCTCACAATGATAAATGTCTTACAAAATAGTCACCCTCATTGGAGATGGGAGGCCGTGAGAGGACAAGGAAATGTAACCCTTAGAGAAGAGTGGGGGCAAGGAGGTTATTCTTTGTCATTGGTCATATCCTCCTCCAGCCCCTACCCCATATTAGCTCGTCACCAACTAATCACCATAGCCAGTACACTCACCCAGGTCCCAGCCCTACGGGGGCTCAAGTCAACCAGAATACTTCAGACTTTGCCTTTGCTGGAAGCCACTGGTGCAACTGAAAAGAAAAAGAGTGTTTATGTGCAGGAGATCGGGTAACTGGAACTAGTAAAGAGCTAAACTAGTAAACAGCTTTGTTTGGCTTCCATTTAATTCACAGGTCTGTCCCACTGCAGAAGGAAAAGGGATTGGAGATGAAGACCATTAACATTCAGCGCATCTCTGCATAGATTCTAAGTAACCAAAACCGGTCACGTGACTCGAGGTAAATCATTAGGTGGCAAATTCCTTTAAGATCCCCCTTGATGTATCTTAGAGCTGTTTGTCTTAATTTAACATTAGACCAGAGTAGCTTGGGGAGAATGGTAAATTCTGACAGTGAGTGAGTGATTGGCAGAACAAGGTTCCTGGAAACCTTTCCTTATGAAGATGGGCCTGGTGCTACAGTCACTGCCGAAAACCCTCATCCAGATCTTAATAATGGAGAGAAAAAGTCACACAGGCAAGCCTGCCACCAACTGCAGCCTTTCCTGTTTCCCCTTCTCTCTTCTTCCAAGTTCAAATAACGTTGCTCATAATTTGTATTTCCCTGAATAAGAAATACCTCAAAACCATATTAATGTATCTAGCAAGCTAGTACCCAAGAGGATACTTTTCTTCTAAACGTTGGTGCATAAACAGCTTCCATTTGACCTGTAACCTCTCTATAGAAGGCACTGTACCCTCTCTTCCCTTTGAGAATCCTAATGCCCATACCATGGCAACAACCAAGAAACAGCAGCCACGCAGGTTAAAACGTTCTGTTGGATGCAAATGCCTGTTTTTTCTCCCCAATGTGTTATCTTCTTCCCCATCAGGCCTTGGAGTACCACCAAGCATTGGACACACAAATATTTATCCTGCATATTTAATGCCAAGTGAAAACCTAGGACAGGACAATTCCAAAGAATAAGACACGAGCCCTGTTCTTCGGGAATCTCATAATTTAGTCCAGATGAAAGGAGAGGAGAAGAATATTAAATTCTGCAAAGACTGAATCTGATAGGAAGGGCTAGGGAATTGGATGAGGCCACAGTTAACGTGAGTGTGTCAACATGGGTGTTAAATGAGGAGCTAAAGAAGGCAAGACTTGGGTAAGCTGAAGAGAGGGAAGCCCAGTTTACAGAGACCTGGAGTGAGAAATGCCCATTGTATACAGCTGCTGGCGGAGTGCTGCGGTCTGTCCTGAGGTGCTAAGCAGGTGGAAGGCTATAAAAGTACATATAACAATAGACAAATAATGAAACGCTACATGCATATGTATACATATTTACTAATAGTTCTCTAAGACACTGAATAAATTCAGTTCTAAAGCATAGACAAGCATGCACAAGCCCTGCTTTTCTGCCCTGTCTGGAATATGCATATTTTCAAACCATTATTTTAAAAAAATGAGAGAAAGAAAAGGGAGATTCCAAAAGGACCACAGGACAAGTATAGGCTCAGAAATATTAGAGATACTGCATTCTGTTTTCAGTTTTTATTTTACTGATTCTAAAAAACATTTGGACCATAGATACTAGTCAACCCTTCCTGAGTTCCTTTGTAACTCTAAGAAAGATATAGGGCCATCTCTTTTCTGCCACTCACTCTCTCGGGTTCTAACTACCAATTTTGCTTTTCCTCCAGCCTCACATTATGCTTGAGACAGAGTAGGCAGTCAATGAGGGTGCCTTAAAATCACGATAATGTTGGCTCTTCTATCTAACAGGAGAGCTAATGTTAACTGTCTTTCCAGGTCTCACGCTATACAATGTAACTTTTATTACCAGCATAACTGTTTTCTTCTATCTGGAACATTTAAAAGCTTTCTAATGTGCTTAATTACCCAGCTTTAAATCTGCACATGATTGGACGGTATTAAATAGGCAAGTGTGCGTCCCAGACAGAATTTCCAACCTCCCTTAGCTCCAATTTGCATTTCAAAAATTCATTTTACTAACTTGTGGGGTGTAAAATATTTGATGCTGATGTTTCACTGTCTCAGCCTTGAAGATTTTAAGGCTAAGTGAAAAACATGCCCGTGTGCTCCTGGGGCAGCAGAAGCAGCTGCTGAGGATGCTCTGATTTCACTGGCTAAATAAAGCCCAGCACAGTTCATTTAATGAAAGACATAGAAAGACCACACTGCACCACACCACACCACACACCACACACACACACACACACACACACACACACACACACACACACACATACACACACACACACACACAGAAAGAGAGAGAGAGAGCGACAGACAGACAGACAGGCAGACAGACAGACATAGAGCGACAGAGAGACAGAGACAGAGACAGACTGTCTTGCATGTACTCCCCCTGCAAGTCCTTAGGAAGAGTACAATATTTAAAAACTAGGAATGAAGAGAGGACAGTTCTGAAACTGACAAGTCCAATTTACCTTCTACATATTAGTCACAGTCTCCAAGACACGTGAATTCTTCCTGTGCCCCAGCATTTGACTAGCAATAGCCACGAGGTTCCCAGGAAGGACTGCTGTTTGGGAACCGGCAGAACAAAGCTGTTGGGACCATTTCTGACTGTTTCCACCAAACCACAGTTCCTGTGCTGTGTATTGACACCTTGCTGTCCTTCACTTGCTTCTTTATTGAGCATTTCCGCCACTGTCTACATCCAACACAGCAAACGGAGTCTTTATGCTTAGACTGCTCAAAGTCTAGTGAGAAAGACGGGAGACAGGCTGGCTTCTCAGTACAGCTGCTGTGCTGGGATCCAGAACAAAGTGGCCACGGTGACCTGGAGCCACAATGGGCAGACCTTACAGTGGTATCTGGGGAAGGAGAAGGAAACATCACAGAACCTGAAGAGGGGTGAAGAGATTTTGTCAGCAGGGGAAACACAGAACGTGAATTTGACCTTGGCAAAAGTCACTGATGGAGCTGGGAGGGGGAGGGGTGATTCATGGACTGCCAGCATCCAGAGTGGTCCACATGGGGTCTGGTTTTCATAATCTACTATGTCTGAGTGTTGTGGTGTGTAGAATTCACAGTCCCTGTTAAAGCCGTTTCCTCGACTGACTGTGAGGAATCACAAGGGCTGACTGGTCCATCGGGACACAGATTCTGCATTTAAAATCGCATTTCATTTCCTAAAACATGAGCAGAACTTCCACCAGGATCATTTTTTTTCAAATTCTTTTTTTTTAAATTAATCATTCCACTTGTTTACATCTAAAATGATATCCCACTTTCCAGTTACACCTCCACCAGCCCCTCCATCCCACATCCTCTCCCCTCCCCTTTTCCTGTATGAGGGTACTCCCCCACCTACCCACAGTCTCCTGCCCCACTACTCCAGCATCCCCCTATGCTGGGACATCAAGCTTGCCCGGGACCAAGGGCCTCCCCTCCTGTTGTGTCAGGCAAGGCCATCCTCTGCTATATAAGTATCTGGAGCCAAGGTCCCTTCAGGTACACTCACTCCTTGGTTGGTGATCTAGGCTCTGGGAGAACTGGGTGGTCAGGCCAGCCTGTGTTGTTCTTCCAACGGGGTTGCAATCCCCCTCCGTTCCTCCAGTCCTTCCGCCAGCTCCCCTACCAGGTTCCCTGAGCTCAGTCTGATGGTTGGCTCCAGGCATCCACATCTGCACTGGTCAGTTGCTGGCTGGACTTCCTCAGGAACCACCACACCAGGTTCCTGTCAGCAAGGACCTCTTGACTATGACTACAGTGTTGGGTTTGGCATCTGCAGACATGATGGATCCCCATGTGAGGCAGTCCCTGGCTGGCCCTTCCTTTAGTCTCTGTTCCATTTTTGTCCCTGTTCTTCCCGTGAAGCTGGATGTGTCAGAGTACCTGGGGAGTCGAGGTTGCGGGCTGTGTGGGATCAGGTCCAGCGCCGGGGACTCTCCATTGTTTTCCTTTACTTTAACACCAGTCTAGTCATTCCCTGTGCTCCACGTACTGAAGCATTGACTTCACTTGGGTCTTGAGGCCAGTCAGTTACTTTAAGTTTTCATCTGGATCCTAGCACTTGGAAATTCAAGGCTAGCCTATGCTATCTTATTGCAAGACTTTGTTTAAATAAATACATAAATATTTTGATTTCACTCTTTTTTGAGGACCAAGTATTATTTATTCTCATCGCATTTTCAAGAAAACTGAGGTTTGTTTTTTTCTGGTTTTTTTTTTTTTTTTTTTTTGGTTTTTGTTTTTTCCTGAGACAGGGTTCCTCTGTACAACTGGGGCTGTCCTAAAACTTGCTCTGTAGACCAGGCTGGCCTCTAACCTGCCAGCCTCTATCTTTAGAATGCTGGGATTTCTTTATCTGAATGTGTGTGTGTGTGTGTGTGTGTGTGTGTGTGTGTGTGTGAGTTAGTGTGAATATACACTACATGTGTGTGGGTTCCTATGGAGGGCAGAAGAGAGCATCAGATCCTTTGGAGCTGGGGTTTCAGGTGACTGTGAACCATTTGGCATGGGTGCTGGGAACTAAACTTGGCAAGTGCTCTTAACCACTGAACTGATTGTAGGAAGAGTGAAAACGCACGTGAGAAACAACCACCAAATGTACAGTTACCTAGGACAATGAGTGAGGGTTACTGACACCTTGGTGATAGGAAACTTTATCAAAGGGAAGTGCCCGTAAACGCTTCTACAAGGATGCTTCCTGACTGGAGTCTTTCTGTACCCTCCCCACTCAAATGGCCAGCGCAGCACTCAGTCTCTCTCTCAACTGGACAGTCTGAGTTGCACAGTTTCATTGACCTCACGAGTCACCCGGATGTGCTCCCATTGGCAAAGGAGGCAGGAAAAGCAGCGAGTGTTGGAGGCCATGTGAGCTGTATTAGTTAGTTGTTGTTAGACTCCTGTTGTGTTCTTTAAAAAACACAGCTCTGTTTTACCTGATGCATGATGTGGTCACCCTCTTTGCATTGATCTCCTCTGTGACCACATGAGAGTGGCCCAGATGGAAAACCTTTTCAGTTCTAACTTTAGCACCTCTGCTGGCTTCGGTCCTAGGTGTGCCTAGCAGATTCTGTTTCCCAACTATAAAGTGTGTGTGTGGGGGTGGGGGGGGTAACCATATCGACCTACTTACACTGGTTTGCAGGGAGGGAGGGTTCTGTTATATGTTTTCTATACCATCAGTGTTTCCAAATTACATACATTTAACCCAGTGGTTTGAAAGGAATCATTTTTGTGGATGGCTTCTTTTGGTAGAGATCCCAGACACAGTGAAAAATAGTAGCTAACCCCGCAGAGTTCTCTATCCTCCTGCCGAGGCCTCATGACGCTCCACCCATCTCTCCGAACAGCCTTCAGGGTGGAGCAACCAGACATTCAGGTCTCTTCAGAAGCTCAGTTGGGTGAAACAGGCCATCCTGATGTGCAGTGGCACTAAAGAAGTTGATCCCGGCAGTAGCCCGGCCTTGGCCGTCTGCACAGGAGAAGCGCAGCGCAGCCGGAAGAAAGCAGGCAAAACAACAAGGCGGAAAGCCTATAGCCCCATGCGAAACTGAATCAGTGGAGTGGCAGACCTGCTCTCTTATGGAGGCTACACGTCTAACCCCACACTTACAGCCTTTGAGTCACCCCCGCCCCCCTCAAGCACAAATAACCAGGCTGCCAAAGTCACGTGTTGGTGGTGAGGTCACTTCAAAAAGTTAAGGCTTAAAAGGCAGCTTCCTTTGAGTGCTGATTTGGACACAAACAGTGGCGTGGTTAAGTGCCACTCTGTGTTTAAAGTAAATTATACTGCAGCCCTGGAATGTGGCGCTGAGAAAGGCCCACAGCAGCAAACAGATTCAAGTCCATCAGCAAACTCTAGCAAGTCAGCTGGCTTGGATGCCGCATCTTCCTCAGGTTCCTATTTCTGTCTTGGAGACCATCTCCAGAAGCAGCCGGACTTGAAGATATGTGTAGGTGCATTGCGCAGCTCCGGAAATCTTGTGCTAGCAGTCGAGCCGTGTGGCTTGAGGCCTGTCGGTCCTCTATAGGACTGGACTCACTCATGCTTCGTCTACAGGAAGACAGCTGAGCCAGCTGTGGCAGCAGAAGTGTGGGTCTACCTTGCCGGGCCCTGAAGGGATTGGGCTTCCACTGTTCAGGGAGCGGGGAAATCTCCAGCAGGAAAAAGCCCATGGAGAGGAAGGGCATCCCCAGGAGTCAAGAGAAACAATGGCTTCGGACTGCAGGCTGTAGGGCCCCATTTTGAGGGGTCTCTGGTCACTTGAGACACTCTTGGGAATCATGCTTTCTCGGAGGAGACTCCGTCATCACCCCTCTGCCCTTCATTCTGGCACCCAGCCCCCAAGCATGTGCCAAATCCGTGGATCTTTTCTTGAGTCTGGGGAGAATCATTTCCCTATATCCTCATGGAGCACCCTTGGTAAGCTACTGCTGGCATCTGTGTTGCTGCTAATTAGCTGCCCTTGATGGATTTATTTCATCCAGTGGTAACTTCTAGAGCCGTTCCCAGGCCAATTTAAAAGTGGAGTGCCCAAACCAAACTGAGTGGAAATCAGGTTTGGATGACCTCCACCGAGCGGTCAGGCCAGTTCCCATGGGGTTTGAACTCTTCGTTCCTGGAGGAGAGCACTAAAGTTGCAGAAAGAGACTTCAAGAAGAAATCCCACACAGACCATTTAATTCAGTTGCTCCATTTTGCAAATGAGGGAGCTAGGGGCTCATAAAGGTGAATAGCTCGTCAGGCCAAGCTGGTCCCACTGAAAGTGAAAAGAACATAGAAAGTACTGACGACCACACAGGAAATGTCTGTGTATAAGACAGTGTGGAGAGTCGCCATGAGCAAAGGCCTTGGCTATTACTCTCAAGCTCAGCTTTCTTTTCACTTTCCAATTCTTTTTTTAAATGGAGAAATACTAAACTCCTAAAGAAAACACATGAAATCCAGCTGTTGAGCTATTTCAGATATCCCAGAAGATATATGAAATCGATGACATAGTTTTGTCAGCTGCTTGGAGACATGAAGCTCCCAAACATCTGTATAAATCTGTGTCCTGGATTCTAATCACGCCCTGTCCTCTCGCTATAACCTCTGTGCTCCAACTTGGTGTGTGTGTGTGTGTGTGTGTGTGTGTGTGTGTGTGTGTGTGTGTGTGTGTCTGAGTCCACTCTCCTCTGAGTGTAGTAAGGGACAAGGTCATGATGACAAAGAACTTGTTTTATGCATTATTGAGAAGAAATCTTTCTTGTCATATTTATGATGTTTCCAAATGGTACATTTTCCTTTATATACTAGCTTTTGATTTGTTAAAGGGGAGATCCAGGATGTTTTTCTCGCCTCCCCTCTCCTCCCTTCCCCTCCCCTCCCTTCCCTCCCCTTCTCTTCTCCTCCTCTTTCTCTTCCCCTCTTCCCTCCCCTCTCTTCCCCTGTCCTCTCTCCTCCTCCTTCTCCTTTATACCTCAGCTCAGTAAACATCCATCTACAATAAACGCTTATGCAAGGGACACTGTTAGCCAGTCACATGCTTAACTTGGACCTCCTATGATTTATTCAGTGTTTTTTCATATTGCTCCGTTTTCTCACAGGCATAAGTCCCCATTTTAATATAAACACAAGAAGACTTTTTTTTTATTGAATCAAGACCAGTCACTGTGAAACTTAGGCCATGAGAAGTAGCTGATGTGTACACAATGGCAGGTTCAAATGGAGCTGAACTAACCGTCAAGGCAGTTCGAAATCACCAGATGATCCACTGAGATTTTGTCTTACAATGGGAAATTCTTCATGCACAGGGAGTTCTAGAGTCATTTGCACTTCTTTAATATCATACACACACACACACACACACTACATTTTGCAACAGAGGTAACTGTGAATTTGTTGTAAAATACGTTTGTAGTTGTGCTACAACATTTTACAGAATGTACTGGCATAAGATTACTTCCATTTTCATTACCTGATCCTGAAAGACTCCTCAGCATCATCTCCTGTACTGAATTGGACCCTCTTGTAGATTTAATTGTTCCAGTCGGTGGTAGCACTATCTGCCCAACACCTCAGACGAGACGGCTGGGTGTTGTTATCTCCACTTATTTTGTTTGCTTTCTATCCTGGGGTCAGGATTCAGAGCCTTGCACATGCTAGACAAGTGTCTACCTCTGAGCTGTTACCCCAAACCCTAGGAGTCCCCTCAAAATTCATCCTCTTACTCAACTGACACAGAAACCTGCTGATTCCAGTTTCTAAATGGTTTTGACTTCTGTGAATTTGATGCCAGCCTGGTCTACAGAGTGAGTTCCAGAGCTAGAGCCACACCCTGTCTCAAAACCTCTCAAAAATGTGAGCGGTATGTTTTAATGTACTATATCACATTAATACATCTTATTGTTTTTCTACTATAATATTATGCATGGTCTCTAGATACTATATATGTTTCAACTCTATATAGGCACATAATTTGTGTAAAAAAAAAAACCAGATCATTTATGTCATGCATTTGAAAGTTGCCTGTGTCAGTCAAACAAGCACGAGTCTCTCAACACGGCTAAATTCACTTATATACTCACCAGGTGACTTCTGCTCTTCTCTAGATAAGATAGACTTTTAACAAGTGTAACAGACGACCAAAAGCGGTTTCCCAAATCCAGCACCCCTCAGCACACGGGAAATAATGGTAACAATCACTATTGCTCTTTATTTTCACAAGTGTATTTTAATTGACACAGGAACTGTAATACTTGTGGGGTCTAGCGAAGCAGCTCAGCATTAAGTGTGTGGTATAAATAGGTCAGGTTGCTGGTGTCTCTGTCACTTCAGACACATGTTTTTGAGATAATTTTGTTGTCTGAAGCAGTCAAACTCCTTTCTGCCGATTCTGCCGTTCTCGTGCGCCAGGACTACTCCAGTCCTATTTGCCCATTTAATCCTTCGGACAACTCTATAAAGCGGGCAGGAGTATATTTATCCTTGTCAGTGTTTGCCTTTGAGTTATAGTCCTGGCTGTCCTGGAAGTTACAATGTAACCCGGGCTGGCCTCAAACTCACAGAGATGCCCCTGTCTCTGCCTCCCAAGTGCTGTGATTAAAGGTATGTGCCACCACGCCGGGCTATTTTTTCTGTTTTTATAGATAGTAAAGTTAGAGGCAGAGAGAGCTTGAACAACTAACCCAAGGGCTCGGGCACACATGCAGCAAGCAGTAGGCCAGTTTAAATACACCTCACATGATAATGTGCGTCCCTGTTGATTGTCTCACTGAAGTGCAGTTGGGACAGAGCCCTTGCAGTCAGGTTCCCCCATTGAGCAACACTCCAGGTTACAGAGTAACTTCTCGCTCATCTTCACCAGCGTTCCCTTTCCTCTCTTCAGCTCCCACTTCCGCCCTCCCTACTTCTTCCCCGTTCTCATTTCTTCCCTTTCTGCCTGCCGTTCAATCAGGAAATCTCTAATGGGGCCTCTTTTCTGTCAGGCTATCACATGTAAGGTCAAGCGTTCCCACATTCCAGAGGTAGGTCAAAATGTATGTGGAGAGAAGGGACTTCTGCCAAAACAATGACTCACTGTGTACATGCAAAGCAGTTCAATGGGAGGTCGCTGCTTCAATTAAAAGTGGTGCGCCTGTCCCCAGGAATGCACGAGGGCTACCACAGAGCCCTCCTAAGGTTTGAGTGTGGCTTCTGTGATACTTGGGAAAGTCGCACTCATCCTAAACAAGTCCTGACATTTTATTTCATGACCAAAAGGAGGTGAGGATACCGTGCAGTTCTTGGCGTTAGGACACTTGACATATTTATAGTAAGCACACACAGCCGCCTCAAGGTTATGCAGTAGCTAATAATATAGGGAGTGGAGTAGCTGGTTCTGTGGCATCTCTTTGTAGCTTGTTTACTTGCTTGTCTTTCTGACCAGAGAGTCCTGTTTACCAGAACATCTACTAGCACAAGTATGGGATTACGGGAGGCTGGCTTGGGCGGCTTCCTGTCTCCTTATTTCTGAACCTGGCCTAGACTGAATGGAATTGACTTGCATTGCCATTCATGTCTCTGAGCCCTTGAAGGTGTGTTCTTTTCTATGATTACCTTAGCAAGCAACAAAGCCCACTGGGTGGGCTCCCTATTGGTATAATCTTGCTACTGTGGGGGTGGGGGTAGCACTTGCAGTTTGGGGATTTTTTTTTTTTAAGATCCCAAGATAATTTCAGTTCATAGCTGAGGACTAGAACTATTACTTTCAGCAAATAACGACACTTTATAATTTGCCAGAGATGTATGGTCGTAAAGCACGGCCACCTCATCCCCAAATCCTCTCTAAACTGCTCTACGGGCAAGCTCACCCTGTATCCCTGCCTTCCAGTTTTAGAGATTCAACCCTTGCTCTCTCGCAAATGACTCCTGACCTTGCTCTTTTTCTTATCTATATCTCCCATGTATTGAATCTCTTTTTCAGGCCGAGGCTCAACCCCCAGAGTGTAAGGAAGCTGGTCTCCTCCATCTTTAGAAGGATAGTCCTAGAATCCGCCAATACTGCCAAGTCTCTCAGAACTTGGCCTTGTCATATGCTTCACGAAATGTTTCTAAATGCGCTGGCCGAATCAGCCGCCACCCCAGCACTTGGTACACGCGGTTGGCTTCTAAATCGAGACGCAGTAAAAATAAGTAGATTTCCCCCTCTCCCTCCAATGTCCGAGGCTCCCTGAGGGCAGGAGCCACATAGCTTTGTCTTTGTTGACATCTGTACCCGGCTCACTGCAGGTGCTCGATCTATGATTGGTGAACAGAATGGCAGAAACAATTCTCTGCCTGGACAGAATAATGCGGTCTGCCTAGCAACAAGTGGGTTTCAGTTTCCAGCTCGCACACTCTATTTCACAGGAATAACGACTGCGGAAATTGCATGGCTTCTTTCTTTCCATCTTTCTTTCTTTCTTTCTTTCTTTCTTTCTTTCTTTCTTTCTTTCTTTCTTTCTTTCTTTCTTCTTTCTTTCTTTCTTCTTTTTTTTTTTGAGTTTTATGCCATATCACAGGATAATGGCATGTTTACTTCTGAAAGACAAACTTCTACACAAATTTAACACAGATCGCCTCTCAGCAGTATCTCTGTCCTCTCCAAGGCACCACCCCCACCATGACCAGCAGTAGTCAGAAGAGACACGAATCAACAAGATGGCTTGTATATTATAGTCTTAGAGATTAAAAACCTTGCCCAGACACATTCCACTTCATTTTAAAATTCGGCACCACTTCCCTGTGCTGACCCATCTCCACCAAGGAGTGAGAGCATGCTGGGCCACAGTGTTGCTCAGCCCTGGGTTGGACATTTTCCTGTTTCCTTTCTTTACTTTTAAACATTTCTTTAAATGCCCATGTCTGTCCTCCTTCACACCCCAAGCTCACTCTCCTCAAGGGAGGAGAGAAACCCTTTGTCATTTGATTTGTTAGCTGAATGGATCTAAGAAACTCCTCAGCTCTGGATCCCTCTTCCTGCCAAAATTCTCTGAAACTCAAGACTGTAATGTTTTCATAAGCACCAGAAAACACCTGTGAACAATTAACCACACACCCTTGACTTAGAAGTCTTAGAAATGTGCTGGTGACCCTCAGACGGTTGTCACAGGTCTATAATTATATAAGACCACAACTGAACTATCCCAGCCGGCCAGTTACGGCAAGGGACATTCTTTCACATACACCGTGACACTGCCTCTAAAAATAATTCTGTCCAAGACTCAGAGAGAAGTGCCCTTTAGAGGGGGCAATATTTGAAGCACCCACATGTACGGGTTTGCAAAGGGAATAGGGCCTTATGCATGTCTCCAAGATATGTATATGAACAGTGTAGGGGGAAAGGAAGCTACCAAACTCAAGGAAAAGAAATTGCTAAGTAAAAATCATGTTTAAAGTTATCCATCCTGAAAACTTTACATATAACTCGTTGTTTCTGTCCAGCCTGGAAACAATCTCCACAGAGTTAACAAACCAATTCCACCAACAGCAGTGTCTGCAAGAAAATGCCCCAATCCATCATTTGGGGGAGACAGTCCACTGTTGGGCTGAGAAACAAAAAAGATTTGTCGAATTCTTTATTTCTGTGCAAGGATGAGTTCTTATATGGGGTATATTATTTCACATTTTACATGAGCAAGATATTAAAAAGGAAGCCATACAGTGCTGAGGAAAGTCATCTATTTCCAGAACCAGGTTCTTCTAACAGGGCCCTGGAAGGCAGTGCTCTTAACTGAGTACGGAAATGCTTGGTGAATTCAGAGACACGCCACTTGTCCACAGATTCCTAAATCTGTGTAGTTTTCGGGGCAGGAGAGTAGTGGCCTGAGGCTGTGTCACCCAACCCAGCATCCCTGTTCTGTGTGACTTTGCACACTTTGCACACTTTGCAGGCTGTTGCCTCCGTTGAGGGCAGAAAAGAGAGCAAAATTCACTCTTGATTGTAAAGACTTAGAGTGACAAGAGCATGGACTAGCTCCGTAATCATTCTATTGATTAAAGACAAAATTGTATTTTGTATATATATGACTGGAATGATTGTTAAAATGGATTTTGCCTCTTCCCTTTTTACTTTGAAAATATATGGCAATTAGAAAAAACTGGAGTTGGTCCGTAGCTCACATTATATTTCTATGGGAGGGCACTGGTCTACCGCTCTCATTAGACTTGCAAAGGACACCTTTTCTCAGAGAAAAGAGGATCTTGTGGAGATGCAGGGCCTCACACCTCAGCCTGTAGATGATGGCTTAGTCACTGAGACTTGGTGGGTCTCTGACACAGCCTAGTACAAGGGCACTGTGACAACAGGCTATGCTGACATTGCCAGTCACTGAGAGGAAGCGAGTGTTCCACCCGTCAGTCAACTGACCGCTTGCACACAGGTTCCGTACTAGCTCATTTTCTAGATTTAGGAGTATTAAGTAGCCATGGATCTACTGGGTCCACCTTTCTGGTTTCTCAACCCGAGGATTGAATAATTCAGCAGCTCGCACCCTAAACCTGCTCCCCTTGCATTTTCTATCTGGGTCACAGCCATCTATAGCTTCCTCCTCTCTGAATTGCGTGCCCACACCCAACATGCAAACACTCATTAAGATCTATCCATCTCGATACACCCTTTGGATTTCATTGCCACCACTGCTTGGAATGTTGTTTCAATCTCCAACTCTCCTCTCCCTCCACATCCTCTCCCTCATTGCTATGAAGTTTAATTTAAAACAATTGCGAATTTAGTACATTATTTCCTGGTTCAAGCACTAAGTAAGTCGTAGGCCAAAATGTTTCATAGTAGCCAGAATGTTTCTTCATAAGCTGCCTCTGTTATCCTAACCCAGTCTTCCTTCACCCCCGTCAGCCTATGAACATGCACACTCACTGCCGGAATGCCTTTCCCTCCCTTCTTCGCACTCACTCTCCGTCCGTCTCTACAGCTGGGTTGGGACTCTCCCTGTTGTGGCACATCTGTCACTGTACTGAATTTATTTCTGACCTTTTGTGCTGGTTGCCTCACACACAGCCAAGAACTGGTAGGGCTTATTTGACGGCTACAGAAATTCCACATCAACAATGCCCCTACAGATCTTCCCGGAATACAGCTCTCTAACTTTATGAGCTCCAGTTTGGAGGAAGCCTGGGTGTCTTCAACCTTCTCATCTCTTCAGGAGCATGGGATACCTATGGGGGTGGGGCTGTCGCCTGCCGTCTCCTTTATGCTCACACTGCCTTTGAAGTGAGCATTTCTTGTTATACACATTTTGCAGAACCAAGTCCTCTGTGATACAAGCAAGTTATGAAGCTAGTTGCAGGACAAGATATAAATTATAAGTCAGGTCTTTTTCTACTTGGCTGAGCCAGCTTTCTTCTTCTCAAATGGCTACTTGTATCTACGAGTGTTCTCTGAGCTACTCAGAGTAAACGAGGATGATATATTCATAAAGAGACAGGGCATTTTTGTGGAAGGAGTCACATTATATCAATATGGCCAGCTTTGTCCTCCTCAGCTCTGTGGGTTATTAGCCATCTACGGAAAATACTCGTCTCCTTTGCACTATATGCTAAGCGGAGAAATTTGCACTAGCTTTATTTGTTGTTAGTAGAAAATAAGGGGGTTGAGGATTTAGCTCAGTGGTAGAGTGCTTGCCTAGCAAGCGCAAGGCCCTGGGTTCGGTCCCCAGCTCCGAAAAAAAGAAAAGAAAAAAAAAAAGAAAGAAAGAAAGAAAATAAGGGTGAATTTAAACAAAGTTGCATATGTGAAAGCATTACATTTTCTTGCGGATTTTTAGGAATTTCTTTTAGCAATATTTTCTCTGTCACAGAAATGAATGATTATGATTGTGCAGTGCTTGACAACCATAAAAATGAAGAGAATACCCACTATCAAATCATGAGTAGTATCAAGGGAGAGATGGCACGGCAGTTAAGAACATGAACTGTTCTTCCAAAGGATCTGAGCTCAGTTTCTAGCAGTTTCACAACTACTTTTAACTCTAGTTCTAGGGGATCCAACATCTTTTTCTTGCTTCCTCCCACACCCTCACATGTGAGTGCAGACATGCAGACACACACACACACACACACACACACACACACACACACACACACACACACACCCAATCTTTTTAAAAAGAACCTTATTGATGTAATCCTTATTTTATTCTGTGCATTTTGCTTGGGATCAGTTGTGGTCAATTTTATCTGTCCCTGTCTAGTTTGATTCAGTTCTTTTTGTTGTTGTTTGGTTGGGTTTTTTTTGTTGTTGTTTTTGTTTTTGTTTTTGTTTTTGTTTTGTTTTGAGACAGGGATTCACCGTGTAGGCCAGGCTGACCTCAAAGTCATGTTCCTCCTGCCTCGGCCTCCCAAGTCTGGGATTAGCAGTATGTGCCGCTGCTACAGCATCTCTGTAACTGTCTGCATTAGTGGAGCTGTTCAGTCACCTCATCGTAGTGCCAAGTTGCAGAGTGACTGATATCTAAAGGTATTGAATCCAACAAACCCATAGCATTAACAACCTAATATGAGCCCAGCCATCTCTCCTCTGCTTCTCTGGTGGAGCTCTCCTAGATCAGCAGCACCTGCATTTCCTGGGAACTTGTTAGATATGCAGACTCTTAGGCCATAGCTCTAGCCTACTGAATTCAGATCTGCATCGAATGAGATACATGAGTGAGAGAGATGGTGAATTTCAACCTTGGCTACACTTTAGAAAGGCTTGGGAAGATCTCCAATAATGTCCAGGTTGCACCCTCTTCTGCATCGAGACTACAAACGGAACCCACATGTTGGCTTTTATCACTGCGGCCCTGGTGATTGCATCATGTTCAGGATCCACAGAGGGAATGGAGTCATAACCACAAACAAATCCAAGGCTGTCTTTGCAGTTCCCCTGACAGAGTTCTTCCTACCGGACCATTCTACTCTTTTCTATGAGGAGTTCTGGGAAAACTAGACAAAGCTGAGTCATCCAAGCACAGGGACTAGTTTAGCATCCTGGAATCCCATTTTGCTTGGGCTATGTGTACACTCCTCTTTTGTGTGCTTGGCAGCGTGAGATCTTACTCTCTGCGTGCATATTCCACTCTGAACAGTGCACCGAGCAACCTAACATAGGACACCCACCTACCTGCATGGAGCTGTGTGGACACCCTTCTGTGAACACTAAAATAACAGTTTCCTTCCCTAACAATAATCAGACTTAAGCAGATTCTATCCCATTGTATTCTTCAGATGTCTGGGTAGAAGAGGGAAAGGGCCAGTCTAACTAAACTTTGGTGCATGTTCGATAAGGCAATATTGTGCTCTGAAGGCAACTGTAGGGAGAATCCCTATTTACCATCTTAAGTCTATTCAGAGCCAGGTGTTCACTTGATTGACAGCACATGAATTGCAGGGAGGGACAAACATAAATGCATACAAACATTGCAAGTTATAACCTAATCTATCAAAATTGAGAACCATCCAAACTACATCTCATAGCAAGCCGTCCCTCCCTCCTTTAGAGTCACAGGAGCCTATAGTTTTTTTTGCTCCAGTGGCCCCACTCTCTTGCATTGGAATCTTCTTTTCTATCCCTTCACTTTGAGTAGAGTTCCCTTGCTACATTTGCAAATCTCTGCGAGCCATTGTCTCAGGTCCTTAAATAAGAGGCCAAGGACCCAGAAACGCCAGGTCTGCACTCCGTGTTTAGCTGCCAATAACAAAGCAACAACAAAATCTTATAGAAGTCAAACTTTGCAGGGTGTTGGTGATGTACACCTTTCTTCCCAGCATTTGGGAGGCAGAGGCAGGCGGATCTCTGTGAGTTTGAGGCCAGCCTGGTCTACAGAGTGAGTTCCAGGACAGCCAGGGCTACATGATGGAACCCTGTCTTGAGAGAGAGAGAGAGAGAGAGAGAGAGAGAGAGAGAGAGAGAGAGAGACTGACTGACTTGTGTTTACTCCCCAGCAGCCACATAGCAGTTCACAAACTCAGTTGTAACTCAGCAGGTACCCAACATGAAAAGGGTGCACAGGTGAACATGGGGACAAAACACAGACATACATAAGGTAAAAAAAACCCTTAATCTTTGAAAAAGAGGGACTCCGGTGGGAGGCTGGGGTGGCCCAGGCCTGTGGAGTATTTAATAGTTTCTAACTCAGGACCACAGAAATAGAAATGTTTCCAAAAATAGAAGTTGGTACTGTCTTCATTTTTCACAGACTTGGAACCATGTTAAGTACTCTTAAGTATTTTGACATCTGTAGAGAATATTAGACTGGGACCTGATGCATGAGATGCTATTGGCCAATGGAAAAAAATGATTCTAAAAGTATCTTAAAATCTTTATCATGAGGAGGACGGTGGATTGGGGATCAAACTCAGAGCCGTGTGCCTGCCCGGGGAGCAGACTATCTCTGAGCTACACTCTTTATACCTTCGTGTCTTTAAATTCGATTACACGATACTTAAAATTTATTAGTAAAGTGTGCATATTAAACTTTTTGTTCTAAGTAATAAAAAATTAGTCAATAATGGTCAACCAAGTATAAGCAATGATTTTTCTTTCTTTTTGAAAGCCACCAAACATTGAAAGCTGAGAGAGAGGGGGGGAGAGAGAGAGAGGAGCTCTCAGCTTTTGGGCATTCGAGAACTCTTTTGGAATGTAAGTAACATGGTAGAAGGAATAGTGGCCTGGAAGAAAAGCGGCTTCGGCATTTATCTTCCAGCTCCTTCTGCCACAGGCCCCTAGGTGGAGGACTCTCCTGGGGCTGAGCCTGTCACTAGATCAAGGGAGAAGAGACAGGTAATCTGGGGAAATACCAGAGTTTGCACAGTACTGCCTATTACATCTGCCCACACACTGATAGATGCCCAGTCTGGCGGTGACTCTGCAGCCATGGGGAGCTGGGAGCGAGAGAGGATCAGCTCTCAACTCTACCTATGAACGCAGTACTCCTGAACACCTCTCCGTAGCTCCTCAGTCCACGAAGACTCCACAGACATGTGCTTCAGACTCTTAGCATCTCCAGATTTTATGTCCATGTCTTGGGTGACATGATCCACAGTCTGCACTATCCCACATCCTCCAGAACATCTGTGTTAAGATTTTAAGATGCTCAAAGAGAAACCCTAGTCCCTAACACATCCAGGGAGGATCTAAAGTCCAGAGGAACCAGCTGCCTGAGCCAAGTCTCCTGTCAACACCCCTCACACCCAGCCCCATCACCTTAAGTACAAACTAAATTGTAGTCCCAGAATTTCTCAACACACATTATACTGTAAGCCCTTCAATTCCACTTTGATGGAATATGCATACCCCCTTGTCCCCCAGGCCCCTTATAGCACTGTCCCTTGTTACTTGTGAACCCTTTTCTGCCTGGCAAATCCCCTCCTGTCCTTTAGAGTTCAGTCACAACATAAAAACATGGCTTCTTCCTTCCGCTGGCTCTTGTCCACCTCCTCCCCGTGTTTTCTTCCACTGTTTCCTGAGCAATCCTATGCCTGTGTACATGGAACAACTCCAGTATGGTCACTGTGCGGGGATGCTCTCTCTGGTGTCTGTAAATCAGCTCTTTCAACTCTGAACCACAACTGAGGAAGTAGCAGACATCAAGGAGAGACAAAGATCAGTTTCCTTGGACCCTACGCACAGCACATTACAAGGCTAGGATAATCAAGGCCAGGCTTCCTGATCCGGTTCCTGGTAGCTCTCCTGGTTAAAATGCACATTTATGGCTGATTCTTTCACACAGTTTAGAAGATGCTGTTTTTAAAAATAAGAAAGAAAATAATCAGAGAATAGAAAGGTTACTAAAAAACAAAAAAACCAAAAAAAAACAAAAAAACCCAAAACATATAAAAAAACATAAAATTTCAATAGGAGGTTTTGGAAAATATTGTTGGAGCAACTTAGAGTGCAGAGAAGCCATTCAACCTGAACATCTTTGTGTACTCTGTACTAGGATAGCTCATTGGTCTGCTTCTGACCTCTGCTAGCTTGATCTCCTTCACGGCAGGGACTGAGTCTCTCTCCCCCATCAGCACTCCAGTGTTTAGTACAGAAGCGTTGCTGGCACAGATCTACTGAAGAAACGAAAGGCGAGCATACAAAGAAGCAAATGTGCCCTAGTTGAGCCTAGTACCTGTTTGAATGCCGCTTTGGCATTTTGGGAAAAGACCTCAGCCCAGGAAGGGCCAGGCAAAGAAGGCAGCAGTGAGTTCCCAGCATCACAACCCGCAGAAGGAAAAGAAGGACCTACAGACAGACGTAAGAAGTCTGAGGAAAAGCAGGGGGAGGAGGAAGCTCACGTAGTGATTAGTATTTGGGGGACCATTGTTTAACAAGTGCAGCATCAGCACTTTTCATGATTCCTCTCACAAAGCTTTACCATACCACACAGTAGCTACAGTGTCATCGCCAGAGGCTGTCCCTTTATTTATGGCTTCACTTTCCAAGGTTCCAGTTGCCTAAAAGGTAACTATGACCCCAAAATATTAGATGGGAAAATCCTAGAAAGAAATCATTCTTATGTTTTAATTTACTTTTTACTCTAGCACATTGGTATAATTATTTTATTGTTAGTTATTAATATTAAATATCTTACCGTGCCTAGTTTACATTGAATGTTTATTCTAGGGATGGATTACAGGAAACAAAACAGAACTCCAATAAAAACGTATGCAGATGAAAGGAGGCTACCACACGCACTTCCTGGATGCCGAGATCGTACAGGGATACTATCTGTCCAAGGCGTCTAGAGACAAAAGGCTGGTCATGGATCTTTGATTTGAGGAAAAGGATCTGATTGTGTCTGTGTTGTCTTGATGATGGGCTACCCTCCCTGGCACAGGAATGCTCAAGCTTCCTGTGAGTCCTGTTTTCCTGGCCCTCACCCAGCCAGGGCTCCCAGCCTCTCTGAAGGTCAAGGCTTCCAGCCAGGATGCCAGCTCCCTCTCTCATATTATGCAGTAGCAGTCCCCCACCCTTTGCCCCAAAAACCCTGTGTGGGAGAGTAAATAGTCAGGTTTGGGATGTAATGGTTTTCTTCTGTTTTGTGTTACGGGATCTGATGCACACACACACCAACTGCCCAGAACCTCAAATAATTACAGCGAGACTACTCTGCTTCCTTCTCTAGGCCACAGCAGACAGGCGGGAGCCCAGACACTGTGGAGAGGGCGCAGGGTGGACGGGAAAGGCGGGGACCAGGAATTAAGGACTGTTCCAGAACCACAAGCTCAGTGTAACAGCATCGTGGCACTGGGCAGGAGTCGGGGACCGGCCCTGTTTAGAGGGCCAGGAACTTGCCTCATTTAAAAATCACTTAATAGAAAGCCCTGCCGACAAACGATAAAGAGAGGAGAAAGGCAAAATTATGAACACTGTCATCATTTCCTGTGTCTCTTCCCATAGGCCGAGCCTGGCTCCCTTCCTGAGGTCCTCCTCTCACCGGCCTAGTACACAGAGTCTCATCCAGGGAACACTTTGGGGCTTGGGACTGCCCCCTTTTTCTGATGGGCTCCAAGCAGCCATTGCCTATAGCTCCCCAGCTAGGATGGAGACAGGCTGGAGCCAGGTATCAGCTAGGGGGAAGAGAGGAGGGGAGGACTGGTGTCTCTGGCTCCTCTGTGACCCCAGTGAACTCTAAACGCACCTTATATTGAAAATGGACCACAGTAGTCTGTTTCTTACAGGAGTTATCTGTAATTTTGGAAATTTCCAATCCTAGGACAAACATGTATCACTGGGTAGTGAAAAATGGTAAAGCTAAATCAGAGAAATCTAAAGAACAGCTAATGATGTGGACGATGTGCCCACTCATTTCTTTGTCCATCAGGATTAGATGGGGCCAGTTCATTCTTTGATCTCCATGACCCCCTCTATATTAAATGTGGGGTTCACTTTCTGCCATGTGGTGCAAACAGTCAATTTCACAGTCTATTTGAGCAAGAAGAGACTGATGAGATCGTCGGATCTAGCATTTCCAAAGACAAGACAGGGAATTCAGCTCTTTCCTGCTATCCCTACCGTCTTACTTCCAGTCACCACAGACTTCCTGTTTTGCAGCACTAATGAAAGAATTCGCTCCTAGAGCTGTTAGGAAGGGGAAAGTTGACAAGCCAAGGTGGTGGGTGATCTTGGCAGTCTAGCTCAAGGCCAGAGCTTCAGTAAAACAGAGGTTTGGGTAGAGAAGGTAGGGGAGGGAGGGTAGAGAGTGGCCTGGGCCCACAGCCTGCACAGTATTTAGTGGGTTTGTGTACTTATGTATATGTGTGAAGGTGTGCATATGTAACGTGTGTACTTGTGTTTGTGTGACCGTGTGATTGAACCTGAATGGCTGTATCTGTGTAGCTGTGTGCATATTTTGTGCATAAACTGTGAGTGGTTACGGTTATGTGAGTGTCTGCATATGGATGTGTATGAGGCAATGTTTGTGTGTGGAGTGGGAAGATCCTTTTTTCTCCAGGCCAGGATTCCAAGAAGGAGCTGCCAAGTTGCATCTTGACTCATCCTTTCGATGACCTTGAAGTACCACAGGAGGATACAGGGGTATGGCAGGAGAAGGTCCTTCCCCCACCCAGGAGAGAACAGGCGTTCTCTAGTCTCAGGGGACTAACCCATCTTGCTTCTGACTAAGTCATCAATTTTCAGTTGACACTAATTTTTCTGGCCCTCCAGAGTCAGTGGCATGGAATCTGGGTAATTAAGAGTCAGGGCAGAATAGCTCAGAGTCTAAGGATTAGCTGTAGGAAGGATTAGCCATCGGTGTCTTGGGAAACAAGGGGTCTCACTCCTCCTGCCCGCCCTTTTAACAAATGAATAAAGGAATGCTTGCTAAATCTAGTTGCATTCCTCTTCAACCGTCTCAAGATGGATAAACGTCGTCAGTTTGTCAAGCTATACATACTACCTCAAATTATAGAGGGGGGCCAACCTATCAAATAGCTCTAGGTCCCATAGGAAGTTAATCCTGTACTACCTTGGTCTACTGGGTGACTTCTATAGACAGAATATGACACTGTCACAGGCCTGGCACAAATTAATATATTCTAAACAAAAACACACTTGTCTCAATCTGACTATCAGACTGTTTAATCAATGGATCCCAAAGAAATGGGAATTTCCCTGGAAATCTCATGCTGGGGGAAAGGAAAGGGCAGCAAGAGGGGGCACCCTCTTGTCTCCCTAAAGGAGATTTCACAGAGTACAGCTTATCAAACCACCTTCCAGAATGTGACTGAAACCCAGATGATGATGGGCCAAGCTGGGCAGGACTACACCTTGACCAGAACCACTTATCTTTATAGCCTTGGCCTTCTATTTGTTAGATCTCTTTGCCTTTGCTCCTAGCATGGCCACATTGAATAAAACTCCTTTTTCCTGCTTTTCATGCTTAATTTGGTCCCTATTACTGACTTACTAAGGGTGGCTGTCTGGACCTGACTTGGATATCGAAATTGTTTATGCAAATTTATTTAGGGAGTTACAAAAGAAGTGGGAAAATCACTTGCAATTCTACTTCTTAGATATAGCAAGTCTGAATTCAAGTGCAAACATTTAAAGAGAATTTTAGTTGGAACTTTTTTTATGGACCCACGCTACCAGAAGAGTTAATAATATAGCATCCAGTCCTAGGTCACTTGATTTTAGTCTTTCTGAGTTGTTATTACAAAATGCGATAGACTGTGGGATTTGCTTCTCTGGTATCTCATGATTTCAAAATACAAACACGGTTTGTGTCTAGTAAGGACCCGAGTTCCGGTTCAGAAATGGAGCGTTGGTTCTTAACATGAACTCACCCAGAGGAGCCGGCCAGTGCCTTGCTGGTCCTATCAGGAGTTAATGCCATTCCTTAGGGCTCCTCCCTCATGACTTTATGATTCCCCTGAAACATCCTCTCGTCTGGCATGCTGTCACCTTGGAAATTAGGATTTAAACACACGAATTTACTTTGTGATGGGACACAAAACTATACACTACCAAACCGATAAAGGATTCCATATTTACCAACTGTTTTGATACACCATACTTTGCACCATATGGTTAGACATGAAGTTTTGTTCTGTGTGTAATAACAGAGGATGAATAGCTCTTGAAATTTTCTACACTTTAATATTCTGAAAAGGAAGAAACACTATGTGCTAAGCGATGTTTATGAATGTTATAAAGGATCTTCAACTGAAAGTATTAAAGCTGAAAAAGAAGAAACACTTTGCTGTAAACCAGGAGTCCATAGAATTTTTTTTTAAAAGGGTAGGTAATAAGTATTTTAGGATTTACAAACAAGTAGCTATTCAAGGCTACCATCATAGCACAAAAGCTACTATAGAAAAGATGTTACATGAACCAGTGAGGCTGTCTCAATAAAACTTTATTTATAAACACTGAAACTGAATTCCGTAAAGTTCTTATATATGTCATAAAATAATACTCTTCTTTTAGTTTTTCAACCATTCAGACTGTAAAAAGTCTTCTTTACCTGTGTGCCACTATAGAAGTGGCCCAATCATACTGCAAATTATCCATTCATACTAATGAGGTAATAATATATCTGCACTAGCCACAGAATTAGTAAGGATTCTCCCTCCTATCCTTCTTTGTCTGGCCTTGACACCCTACACGCACACCCACTCATGTTCACACCTATTATTCCCAAGCTTTTCTGTAGTAGGTAGGTCATCCTTCCCAGGTTCGCAGGTTCAAAAACTGCTCTTGTCTAGAATGAAGGCACACACTTGTAGTCTTGGGAGGATAAATGTTAGCTTGGTCCAACCAGTCCTGTAAGAACCACCTTGCGCAGCTAGGAGTGGTAGCACAGGCCTTCAATCTCAGCCTTCAGGAGGCAGAGGCAAGAAGATAGCTCTCTGTGAGTCCCAGGCCAGCTTGGTCTACATAAAGGTCTGGGTCAGCCAGAGCTACACAGTGAGATCCTGTTCCCAAAGCAAACTAAAACAAAAGGACAGACATAACTTTCCTTTTTCTTAGTCAACTCTGTTTCCTGGAGTATCTAATTACCTCTCCGGAAGTCATTCACACCAAGGAGTGACTGGTGGGGACCAGATATCCTCTGGGAGTTTCCACTTAAAGAATATGGATTTATGTAACTAACTGGATGTTGAGGAAGTACTTCTTGAGCACAGGATATCCAGCTGTTCATTCAGGAAGGTGATTTTGATGCTATCAGGACGCTGAAGGTTAAGATAATTCCTCTGCCAACTGTTTAACTAGGGAAGCAGAGCAATAGTGATAGAAAGGAGATTCAAAGTTCAAATCTCAGCCAGGCAGTGGTGGTGCATGCCCTTAATCCCAGCACTCTTGGAAGCAGGGGCAGGTGAGTCCTTGGGAGTTGAAAGCCAGCATGGTCTAGAGAGTGAGTTGTAGGACAGCTAGGGCTACACAAAGAAACCCTGCCTCCAAAAACTAAAACAACAACAACAACAACAACAAAAGAAAAAAGAAAGAAAGAGAAGGTTCAAATTAAACAGAAAGTCCAAATTAGATAGAGACTCTTGGAGTTACTCATTGATGTCCAGCAAGACAAGCTGGGACAATTCTCTACACATTTTACTACAGGGGACCTATGCTTCATTTCTCAACTTAAGCGGTGGGAGCCAACATTAAAAGAATGCCAATGTTCAACATCTATTGTACCATGTCACCTAGTGACTATAAAATGTCCTCTTGTAGCTGGCAGGGACAGCCTCTGGGCCAGACTCCTTACCTATGCATTTCTCTTGGCTTCTGTTTGAACTTAACTTTTCTGTTGTCCCTCTTCCCATTGTGACCACACTGAGAATATCCCCCTTTTCTGCTTTTCACTACTGATGTCTGTGTAAACTGGGTTGTTGAGGTTAGGTGGCTGAATCTGGCTTGTTGGGGGCACACCTACTGTGGTGACATTGTCTTTCATGGTTATTTTTCTCTTGGGACAAAAACAAAAGTGGCCGTGAGATGAAATGTATTGGGGGAGGATTCTGGAAGGTGAGTGGATGAACAGTGGGCAGAGAAGCCAACTTTGCCTAGGGAAGATGGGGTGATGGGGAAAGGTACTAGTCATGCCTTGGCAGGAAGCTTCCGTGATGACTCACGCAGTAGAGGACAGCTGCTGGGGAGGAGAGTGGGAGCAACTTTTCTCTTTACTTAGTACTTTTTGGTGACTAACTTTTCAGAATCATAAAGTGAGTAAATCATTTCTTCCTTTTCGAAGACATTAACATACAGAGATAAAGTGAAGTAGACTCCAATATCGTGGATAATGGCTTTACAACATCCTCTGGGGCCCATTGCTTTTATCCAAGTGTCCCTGTTTCATGGCTTTACATGTGCATAAATGATCAAAGAAAAATCCTTTTTTTTTTTTTTTTTTTTCGTTAAGCAGCAACCTAAGCTTGGAGGCAGTCCTGGAACCTTTTAGTAAATTTGCAGAGATGTGTTAAGCTCTGAAGAAATGGTTCATGTAAAGGACAGAACCTGGGAGGGAGGTCTGGCAGGATCCCCCGGCAGAGCAGGTGGGGTTGATCTGAAATGGCTGCAAGGATGCTCTCACCCTGGGAGAGGAAGGAGGAGAGCTACCCAGGGTGAGACTGCAAGTCTCCTTCCCAGAGAGACATTTTAAATGTTCAGTTGTCAGGAAAATGTAGCCCTGGGGCACCCACGTGCTTCCACTGAGGGGCTTTGAACCAGACTACTTTCCCCAGTCATGAGATATCCTTGGACACAGGGAATACTGGGTGTGTGTGTTGGGGCGCAGCGGGGTATCAAGAGAAGCCAGTCCTAGCTAGAAGGTTAACATCTGTGCCTCTCAGTTGCTTCAGAAAGTCAGGGGTGAAAATACACCTTATCTCTATGTTCTAAAAATGGCTGCCAGATAGCTTTTTCTTTAATCACTCAATTTTCATTTCAAAGCTAAGTGTTAATAGGTCATTAAAATAATATGCAAATCACTAACCAGAATATTGGCCACTGCAGCTTGCTGCAATCCCTCCATGCTGCTCCCTTCATCTGACCATACTCCCACATCAGCTGGCTCTCTGCCTTTGGCCATGGCCAAGGTTTGATGATTCAGAGAAAGGCAAATTGATTAGCTAATTAAAATCTATACTTAAAAAAAAAACTCCCCCCCCCTTATATTGTTGGGCAAGGTTGAATGAGTACAACTTTCTTTGTGAGAAAACTAAAAATAAATTCTGGGCCTAGATGTTATAGACGAAGTGGCTGCCTCAAATTCTAAATTGCAGAGAAAGGAAGGTTTTTCGTGTTGTGATTGTGACTTAGCTCGGGAGAAGCAGGCTCTCTGCTATTACTGCACCCCTCACCAACCCAGCATCAGGGGCTTGAGGAAAACCCAGAGCCCTTGTGCTAAATAACAACAGAAAACTGCTGCCTTTGGCGATTGTAATTCCACAGCTCTTTCAGCCTTCCTCACCCTGCCCGCGCTACTCTGCAAGAGTCAAATGGATTTCTGAAGTCAATGGCAAGAGAATATTGCAATTCCTGTTGATAACTAAATTATGTGCCAATTACTCACGTTCTTCTGAAATATGGTTCTAAATGGAGAAAAAAAAAATCAAGCCCCCAAGATTCTGCACATCTTTCCTGCCTGCTCTAGCAATTGTTTGGGCGCAGGGAAGTGATTCCCCTTGGTAATTCAAAGGAGAACTTTCTGCAAAAGGGAAGGGAAACAAATGTTTTTTGATTTGTTTTTTTTTTTTTCCTTTTCTGTAGCTTTTGGGAAGAAATCAGAGTGTTGTAATATTTAAAACTTAGAAAAATCAACATTGTCACCTTGAATTTATGAAGTTCATGGTTGTGATTCGTAGCTTTCCACTAACTCTTTAGGACCCTGAGTTATAATGGCTAAAGATTGGTTGTTGAACTGAGAAAGGTGGAGATTACTGGTTCTCCATCCAAACCTGGGAGAACCTGGGGCCACCACACCACCCAGAAGTTAGATTAGTTTCCAGAGGGCACGGAGGGCAGAGAAGTCAGAGGACCTCAAAAACCTTTGCTTCTGCAATTAAGAAAAAGAATTTACCCCGGGAAGTTGTCATCATTCAGGGCCTGACCTCTGAGGTCAAGCCAGTATGGCAGAGGAGGCTGTACTGCCTCAGAGAAGTGGCAGGGTACCAAAGGGGCTGCCAGCGCCTGACTTGAACCCTATGCCCACGTAGCTCTTAGGATGCCTGTGCACTGGCTATGCAAGGTCTAGGTTTGTCTCTGGGACCGTGCACTCACATCCTACAGTAGCTGACGTGACTTCTGGCTGGGGTCTGCTGTTTCGGTCTGCTCGGCTGACTGCTTCCCTTTTCTCCTCTACACAACAAAGCTCTTTTCTCTCATCTCTCTCTTTAATAGTTTCATTGCCAAGGATTGAAAATGGGGCCATTTTCTGTGGGAGAGAGAGCCGTGGTGCCATAAAATGGCTTCTTGTTCTTCCTTCAAATTCCATATTAAAAACAAACAAACAAACAACAAACAACAAACAAACAAAGCTGGGAGAAGGAGGCAGCTGTCTGCTTTCAGAGTCAGCTCTGTTCCCAGGCCTGCCTCATCCTGCACTCCAGCAATGTTTCCAGGTCCTGGTTAGAGCTGTTCCCCATGCTTGGCTATCACAGAGAATGCTAGCAGACCTGGGCACTGTATACTCAGAGAGCGTCTTTGAAACTTGTTTTAGCGTTTCTTTACTTCTCTCACTAATCTTTCTGATGTGCATCTTGCTGTGTGCATAGAATGTTCTAAGTAGCCCACACTCTATGTCCCTTACGCAGTCCTTTAAATTAGCCCTTTATCACCCTTGTACAGAAGAGGAAACCAGGGTACAGAGAAATTCAGCCATTTTCCAATGAGGTCCCACAGCGTGGGGAGAGCTGTCTTTCCTTTGTCTATCATCTGTATGCCAGCCAAACCTGAGCCCTAGTTCTTCTGTCCCATGCCCGTGTTCATATCTTTTCTCTGTGCTGGTAAGCCCTGTTCATTAGCTCTGTATCATCTAAATGCTATTTAACCTTTCATGGTCAGAGGCAGGCACTGCGCCCTCCAGATAGCCTCTACTGATTGCCTTCAGCCAGACTCACTCCCCTTGTCCTAAAACTGCAAAGCACCCATTTCACCATGGGGTCCCACACTTCGTTCTTCCCTATATTTTAGTGTATACACATGCACAAACCTGATCTATGTCAATATAAGCTAAGCTTTCCATGAAGGCTTCGTGCCTTTGATATCCCCCAGCTTTCCCATAATGCCTGGCTGAGGCCTTGGACAATTAGACAACTTCTGTTGCTGAATTTATCACATGACAGAAACAGACAGACCGCGCAGGTGATGCTCCCGCCTGAGCAAACGAGTTTGATACACATTGCAATTAGGCTCTTATAAAATTGTTTATTATGGAATAAATAAATATATTTCTATATGTGAGTCAGAAACTACCATTTTTCTATATGTGAGTCAGGCACCGTGTACTGTGTAAACAACAAGAGAGCGGAGCAACAAATCCAACCTGAGAAGCTCGTGTGTGGGATGAGATAGGCACAACGGCACATTGCGTCTTTGTACTTTCTTCTTTTGGAGACAGGGTCTCTCTGTGTATGCCTGGTGGCTCTGCAACTTGTTAGATCAATCAGGCTGGCCTAGAACTCAGAGATCCACCAGCCTCTGCCTCCCTGATTCTGAGATTAAAGGCGTTCCCCACCGAGTTTGCTACACTCTCTTTTGTGAAACAAGGCATTGCTGTTGGGTTGTTCCCACTGCCCTTTTGGGACCTATGGACTTTTGTACCAGGGCAGTCGGGGCTCTGTTCAAGGGGAATTGTCCCACCTGCCAACCTGCCCACATGGGAAGCTCTGTTCACAAACCACAAAAGTATCCCTACAGAACCAGAGTCCTGAGCCCCCAGCAAGGCTCCGCTGTAGGAGAGCAGGGTGGAGAGGTCAGAATCAGCATATAAAAGAAATTAGATTAGAAACGACCTCCCTCCAGGTCAGAAAGGTGACAGAGATGTCACAGAAAAAGCCTGCTCTAGGCAAGGGGATCTATAAAGGTCACAATCTGTGGAGCACAAGGCCATGACAAGGCCGTGGGTGACAAGTCTTTTTTTTTTTTTTTTTTTTTTTTTTTTCTAACCACAGCCCATTCTATTCCTGGAACTGTTTAAGAAACTCTTGCTTCTACCTGCTATCCTGTGTTCCTTTCCGATTTCTTGTTCCACAAGATCCTGTTATTTTCTACTACCCTCTGGATACAAAACATTTCTGCCTTTTTAAAGAGGAGCGCATTCAAAGTCCTTATTTGTGACCCTGTCTGTACCTTTAGCCATGGGGTACTTAAGAAAGAATATGCCTCTTCTAACCTTCAAGCTGGCAAGTGGAGCAAACAGAACAGTGCACAAAATGTTTTTGATAGGTCTGTAAGTATCAGCTTACAAAAGAGTTCGAATGACTTCCTGACTTCAGTCACACACAGCTCCCTAAGACTGAAATCATTAGAGTGAGGGCTCTTGATTCTGGCTATTGTTGGAGCCCCCGTGGAAATAGCTCCCTCTCTCTCCCCCTCTCTTCCCCCTCCCCCTCTCCCTCCCTCTTCTTTCCTTCCTCTCCCTTCCCTCCCTCTCTCTTCCCCCCTCTCCATTCCTCCCGCTATCCCCCCTCCTTCCTGAAAATTCCACAAAGCTTTCATAGTTCATTTGGCTGTGACACATGGGTTGAGAATCACTGTGGCAAAATAAGACAGAAAAATAATCAGTGTTCGCTCACGGGCTTGTCTGTTGCCATTGCCGCTTTTAATCAAAAGGGTTACAACAGGAACGAGGACATTAATTTTGCAGTGACAAGACTTGCAGTATTTCACAGCTGTGCAAAACAGTGAGCAGCTGTGATCTGAGCAGCAAACTAACACCCCCCCCCACACACACACACAGGCAGAACCCAAAGTACATAAAACCCAACACACACAGAGAAGAGAGAAGGCAAATTGAAGATCGGGGAGCCTCCATTCATGCTAGAATGTGGCCAATGAACTACTGCCAACATGTTAGTGTTCAAACCAAAAGGGAAGACCCACTATTGCCTCAGGATCTAAGGAAAGCAAGCTGTCGTTCCCTGAGAAATCAGAGTGAACTGTAGTTGGCAACCATATGGCAAAGCTAGTACTTTCTGGTCTATAGCAGGTAATTGGATCTATAGCAGGTACCTAACTGATCTACATTATTAGCTAAAACTCACCCATTCTCGCTGGCTTTTCCATGAGATAGAAGGGCTTCCTCTTGGCCTTTCTGATGTGGCCGATTCTGATAGCTGTTATTATATGGACTTATCCCATGCTCTCCTCTTTAACATCTCTTACTCCTTTCTCAGTGAACACATACTCTCTACAGACGTGGGGAAAAGATGGCGACTGAAGACAGGGCTGAAGGCTATACTCCAAACCCTGTCTACCTCAGAAGGGAGAAAAGTCCGGAGGCCAGCCTTTACCTGCTGATATTTCCTACCCAGGAACAGAATGGATAGAAGGATATTCATTTCCTCTTCTTGTCTCTCAAAGTATGAGAAATGGCCGAGCTGCACAACAAGGTTCCGTCAGTAATCCACCCTGGTACCCTCACCTCACACACCCTCGAAATATGCTCATCTGTGCCAACCTGTGTTGTCTGATCTTCGGTTCAGAAAGTCAGTATTTTTCTCTTGAAAACAAGGAATATAATTTTATAAAGAGAAAGAGGGCTTCATATATATATGTATATGTGTATGTGTATATATGTATATGTGTATATGTATAATAAAATCACCACGTTCTGTTTTATCTTTGAAAAAATAAAACAATTGCTTGCTCTGGAGGTAGCTAGAGTAGACATTTATCTAGACTTTCTCTTTGAGATGAAGTAAAGTGTAGCAGGGCAGAAAGACTCTGCTACTGGATTTGCCATGACAGAGTGAGAGCTCACCTATCTGGCACAATCTTGTGTTCACAGCAGTTTCAAAAGGCAGAGGCCCCAAGGGGACAAGAACTCAGTAAGCAGCAGCCTGTGGTACTAGCAGGGTCCATTAGCAGTCACTCACTGGCTATTTGTCGTGTAGAGACAGAGAGACGTGTTTGTTAAAGGGCTGGGTGAGAGTAGCTACATTTTCCCAAGAATGTCATGGCTGCTCCCACACACATTCTCTACCATCATCGGGAAAAGATGGACTGGGCTGGAGGCTACACTACAAACACCGTCTACGTCAGAGGGGGGAAACTTTCTGAACTGTTGGCGCTGTGTAGAGTTCTACCTGTTCTCCTTGATAAAACATCTTCTAGTGTGAGTGGAAATAGGGACATGGGGTCACTAATGCCACACTAAACTGAGGGCCGTGTCATGCAATGCTTCAGGTTACCACCAAAAGTAAAAAAGTTGGTTTAGGTAAAAATACTACACAATTCACTGGGTCATAAACCAAGTGACAAAATGGTCTGACACGGCCACTCCACATATATGACTGTTAGTCCGGAGTCAAATTAAACAACCAGTCCTTTAAAACAAACAAACAAACAAACAAACAAACAAACAAACAAAAGGCCACCACACAGCCATCTGGTTCTGCCTCTGTGTCCTGGGGCCCTCGGCATGTCTGCGCTGGACAAGCATGCAGTCTCCCTAGCAGCGGGCTTGGTCTTTCTTCAGCTAGGATGTCAAGAAAAAGGTTCCTCCTCTGAGGACCACTCAGTGTAGGTAGGGTTTTTGTTTGCAGTGGCTGCTTTCCCAGGAGCAGATCCTCTGCAGAGGGCGTGATCAGGAGTAAGATGAGGTCCACTTCACTCCCTCCACTTCAGGATGCCTCAGGCTGGACAGTGGTCCGCTCCTGGTGAAGCTGAGTGCTTTGGTGTTTTGGCTTGGTGTGTATGCTTTTCCTGATGTAAAATTGTTCTTTGGATAGTTCAGGTGACTTGTTGCATTCGTTATAACTTTGAAAAAAGATGTAAAAAGCCTCCAAGGATTGCGCTGTGGTTAGAAGCTTGATTCCCCATATGTTTATGCCGCCTTTATTTCCCGTTATTTTGAGAGGCTACACAGAGTCTCTCCTTGATGCTTATTTAGTCTTTCTTGTATCATAATAAAACAACATTCTAATAAAAAAGTATTGAGTTTCATAAGGAGTTTCAATTTTTGCCTTCATTGTCCTTTATATATTTTTAACAAAGGACATGTATTTTTAAAGAAAAACTCTTTGTAAGCTAGCCTGTTAATTAAAAATGAATAATAGCTAATAAGTAGAAATTGTAGCTTACATAATAAACATAACTCTGTCTGGCCTGTGTATTTGGGTAAGAAATGTAACCCCATTTGCCTTAATCCAGAGAAATGTGTTAAGATTCTGAGGCTGCATTGCTGTTACTATGGAAACCAGAGAGTGTACCTACTAAGGCTCAGGACCTTCTAGAGTCTCAATAATTATGTCATTTGGAGAAAAAAAATGAAATTGTAATTTAAATGTGTAGACTGCTTATATCATTTAACATACAGTTTACTAAAATGTGTCCTAATGTCAGCTGGTATGTTCCTTGACCCTTTGGTAATTTCCTTTAGCAGGTGCTGACAGGCTTTTAAGAAACTGGGCTAAAAGATTTACCTGCACAGGGCTTCAGGGTTGAGTGAGAGAACACAGATATACGCTATATAAGAAGATAAGTTTAAAGATTACAGGCAATGACTCATAAACTTGGGTAGGGCTACGGGCAAAAAGACATCTGATTCTAGTTTTGCTTGACGAACCTGAATGGACACCAACAAAAGTCAAGGGCTCTTCTGCTCTCCAGGGAGCAGTGTAGACCAAGTGTGAGGGGTGGTCGTTGTTGTTTGTAAATATTTTCTTTGAGGTCAAAAAAGTAATGTGTGCTAATTGCTGGGTATTTTTAAATGTGGTAATCTTAGAGGAACTAGTTCGGGTTGGCTATGGTTTTAATGAACATGTTGTTTTGCTGTATTTTCCATCATGGCAGGGAATACAGAATGGGGCAGCCAGGAAGCAGGAGAGAACTAGGAGCTGTTCACTCTCTCCTTTATGGGCGCATTGCAGGGGCATAAATGCTTTCACTCTGCCTCACCTCCTGGAGGCTCCAGACTTCCCAGGAGCATCACAGGTTGACAAGCACCTGGGCGGGTGTTGCCATGTGATAGTGTAGGACTGAAAAGAGCATCTGTCACTCAAGCCAAAACTTGCAGAGTGACTATGATGATCAATGGGGGTGGGGATTCTGCAGTCTTTATTTCTTGTTAAAAGATGTAAAACCTCTAAATGTTGGAAACATAGGGAAACAGAAACGGAAACAGTTTACCAGAGAGTTATTTACCGTAATATTTCTTATCAGTCCTACAGCCAGAAATCTCTTAATAACTCAGCTGAACGTCAGCTCACAGTCCTTCCCACTGACTTCCGCTCCTTTCTTGGCTACCCTTCCATCATGGCTGACCAATTTCTACTTGGTATCATACACTCAAAACCAGGCCATGTGGGCTCATCACTGAGAGATAAGACAGCTACGTAACCTCATACTTCACTGTCTCTGCATGAATTGACCAGTCACAGAGAGACTTGGAAGGCAGCCATGACTGGTCAAGGATCATGGCATATGTTTGTTGCTTGCATGGTGATTGGTGGGCTGAATTCACCGCAGTGAAGCTTTACGCTTTGCGGCAACTCAGCTAATGAACTGAGGTAAACGGAATGTGAACTATCATTGGACACGAAGCATCGTTTAACAAACGCTTGGCATTTAAAGCACGTGCCTGCTTGTCCCTTGAACAACACGAACTGTCTCTAGGTTCATAGTTGAGTTCTTTTTACAACGTCGTGACCGTAGAGCTGTAATTTCATTTCCTGTTTCCTCTAAGTTGGCATGATATCACGAGATATTTTCACTAATGCGTGTCTGGTAGTACTGTAATGATTAATGGAGCTGCTGCCCAGGGAGAGGGATTGCAGTAAAAGACCAGCAGAGGTTGTTTTGTTAGGAAGAAAGAGAAGACTAATTTGGCCAGAAGCAGGGTTGATATCAGAAAGAAAATGGCAACGAAGTCAAAAAGTCCACATCCTCGCTGGATGTGATGGCATGTGGCTCTAACCCCAGCACAAGGCAGAGGCTGGCGACTCTCTGAGTTCAAGGTCAGCCTGGTCTACAGAGTGATTCCAGGGCAGTTGAGGCTACACAGAGAAACCTCATCTCGAAAAAACAAAAAACAAAACAAACAAAAAAAAAACAAACAAAAAAACCAAAACAAAAAACATAAACAACAAAACCCCCCAAAACAAAAAAACCCCAAAACCCAAAAAACCAAAAACCAACCAAACAAAAAACAACCCCCTCAAAAAAACCCCACAAAAAAACAAAAACCAAAACCGAATCACCTCCCCAGAGTCCATTTCCCATGCTTCAATGATGACCACGGTGGTGGCCATCATAGCTAACATGTATTGAGGGTTCACTACAATCCAGTTACTTCAAAAACACATCTTCACACGACCTCATTTATTTTCTTCCTCATCCTCATTTGTTGTTTTGTTTCCAGATAGGCTTTCCCTTTTTTACCTCTGGCTATCCTGAACTTCCTCTGTAAGCCAGGCTAGTCTCAAACTCAGAGATCCATCTACCTCTTTACCTCTCCAGTGCTGGGATAAAAGGCTTACGCCACCACAGCCAGACTTTCTTCCTCATCTTGACACAGGCTCAAAGAGATTTATGGGTTCTACGAGGTTATAGATCAGCTGTGGCACAGCCTGTCCTGAGACCCACTTCTGGGTAGAACTGTCTTTGACTGCTCCCTCCACACACTGCCTAGTGAGGGTACTTTTTCGATTGCAAAATTCTCTTATGCTTAAAAGGATTGAGGCTGGAAGCAGGCTGTTCCCTCCATCACCTCTTGTAATTAAAAGCTGCAACTGCTGTTGTTAGTCCTAGAGGACTCTGGCTTGTAGGGTACCACGTCTGTTTTCCCACCTCGCTCATAAATGTTACCCCACAAAGCAGATCCTTCAGGATAGAGGGCTTACGGGGTCTGGACTCTCTAGGGAGACTTTCCTCAGGATTAACAAGCTTTACAATAACTGTTAGATGCAAAATAGCTGAGTGAGAAGCAAGACATTTTCCTTGTTAGAATTAGTGTCATTGGAGCAGGCACTGAAGACCACTCCACTACCAAGAAGTAGAAGAGAGACTCTTCCTTAGCGGTACAACCTAAAACACAGCTCTCTAGTCAAACAGTTGGAAAATTCTAAACATTTCTTTAGTGAGATAACTGAGAGACTAGATAGTGAATACTAAGATACTAAGATTCCGAGATCATGAAGTCACTGGTATGTCAGAATAGCCTGAGAGGCCTTCTGTATGACATGTCTTTAATTTTTACAAGCCTGTTGTTATTTTCCATATTCTTCACTAAGTTGAGAAGTCTGACTTTGATTTTGACTCATTTATCATGCATTCGTATCTGGGAACTTATTTTGAGAAATGCTGGACCATGGCTAATCCACAGAACTGCAGATGAACAGTGAACTTGGAGTAATTTTTCAGTCCCTGAGCTCGGGGATACTGACCGGGAAGGAGTCGGCAGTGGCCACCTCTTTGTGAGCCTGGAAGCTGCACTTTTCTGTCCTCAGTGGTGTGCTTTATCTCTCTGGTGGAAGGACTGAGGCCAGCAGGGAGACCCCACTTTTCCTCAGCTTCCGCCCAAACGAGCACCTCACTTTTACCTGCCTGGATACCAGAGGCTCTTGTTAGTTTATTGGAAAAATAAGAAAGTTCATTGGCAAAGTCAACACCAAAACAAGGATGAAATCGACCAACCAACCAACCAATGAAATAGCCATCTATTCAGCTATCCCCACATGCCCAAGCAGCAAACTAACCATTAACCAACCATTGTAAGAAGCAGCAGGTACTCACACACAGTAATAGATACTCTCAGTGCGACCTCCCGGAATCACTTAACTTCTCCCAAATCTGTCTTTCCCATCTGCAAATAGAATGAATAACATTGTAGAGATTCAAAACTTAAAAAAAAACCCATAAAAATTGTATTCTTTATACCTGATTCCTAGTAGAGTGGGAGCAGGTAGGGTGGGGCGGGAAGGGAGGTGAGCGATTTCACTTTCTAGATCTCGGTTATTTGAATCCTTTCCTGGGTTTGGACCAGGAAGCCTGTACACTCGAGGGTTCCTTTCAGCAGCAGTGACCTCCACTGTCAGGAACAATGGCACTGATGTGTGGTCCCTGGAGATGGTAACACCTGAATCAAGCTGTTTATGTGGTGTGTGAGGGACTTTGTGAGCTTCCATTGTTCCTGAGATAGATTCTGAGGCTGCACCTCTGATCTTCTAGAATCCGAGAGCCTCTTTGATTTAATTCTCTACTGTTTGAAGTAGCCAGAACTCTCTGGAGACCTCACAGGAGTAGGGAATGGCTTATCAGAGTTGGGGCTGGGAACAGTCTTTGATGATAATGACTTTTGGGGATCTGAGGCTCTCATTTTGGGAGATTTCCAGCCACTCACATCACTGTGTCTTCAGGGATGAAAAAGCTATCATCCCCCACTGGGTTTCATTTCTGCAAATCCTAGGTAAGTGTGCAGGGGTTGGGGGTATTCTGCTCCTTGTATTTCTAATTTCTAATTTTTGTTATGTAATCAAATAGAGACTGCAGAATGTTCTATCTTAATTTTCAGCTTTTCCTCATGCTAGTTTTGTTAGGATCCAATGGGAATCCATCTTTTAAAATGTCTAAAACCAAATTACAAGGAATAGTATCATCATCATCATCATCATCATCATCATCATCATCATCATCACCACCACCACCACCATCACCATCATCATTATCATCACCATCATCATCACCACCATCACTACCATCATCGTCACTACCACCATCACCACCACCATCATCACCATCATCATCACCATCACCACCATCACTCTCATCATTGTCATCATCATCTTTATTTCCATGCCAGAGAACATGATAACTAATAAAGAAAATAGGGGTGAAAATAGTCAGCTCGAATCTTCTTTCCAATGGCCCCTGGCTCTCAGGACTTTCTTTCTATCTACCTTATGTAACCCAAGCCTCACTTTGTTTTGCAGGAATTGAGGAAAGATAGGAGAGTCATTGCAGCTGATATGAATTTGAAGGACCCTCAAGGTTGTCTCCTGGAACAGGGACAGGGATCAAGCTGGTGTCATTTGCACAATGCCACCAGGGATCAGAGGCTTCCTCCTCCACAGATCCAGAAACGTTGTCTCATCTTTTTATAATGTGGCTTCAGAGGAAACCAACAGCTGGACATTTTCGTGCTAAGGTTATTCTGATACCCCAGAGAGTTGTAAAGCAGCCGCAACACCTAGGATATCTTTATTGTAGAAAAGGAAGGCAGCCAGTGACCTCACCATTAACTCAGGACATTGTGGGTGTTGTTACATCTCCTCAGAAAGCACATCCTGCGACAGCTCGGTGTCCTAGAGTATTGACACCTCCTTCCTCTCAGTGTCCTAGAGTGTGAACCCCCACTTCCCCTCGGTGTCCCAGAGTATGGACCCCGCTTCCCCTCAGCCTCTTAGAAATGGCATGAATTCTTGTAACAGCTCAGTCCTACAGTCCTGAAAGTCCCTGGTCTCACAGAGCTGATGGGATTCTTGCCCAGTGGCCCCACTGTTGAGACCTTCAGCTTAAACAGCTAATGTCTATGATGACAGATAAAACAAGGAGACTGTACTCGCACTGCCTCTTTGTTCTGGAACTTTCTGTTACCAGGTATCTGCAACAAATTAGTCAAATGACTGAAGGCCAAGCCAAGATCTTGCAACTTTGCTGAAGAAACTTTTCAGACATTAGGTGTGCTGATCGTTTGCAAAATGACATGGGAAACACACACACCTGTTACAGATTGGGTGGAAAATGGGGTCACAACCAGAGCAGTGACAGCAGCAACAGCAGAAAGAGCTGGGGCTCTGTGAGCTCACGCTGTGTGTCAGGTACAATGTGTTCCACAGCTTTTCAAACAGCAAGCACTCCTGGTCTATGGGAAGGAAGCCAAGATAATGATCTTGATTTTAAGTCATGTAGCCCGTAAACAACAAGCACGGATAGCCCTGCCTCTAGCGTCTTGGCTTTCAGTCTTTCTCAGCCCTGTCAGTAGGAACCGCTCTCATTTGAAACAAGCGAATGCCGCACGGGATCATCTGCGTATTCTGACTGGTTTCATTTTTTTAAAAAAACTTAAGGGGTGGGGGTGGGGATTTAGCTCAGTGATAGAGTGCTTGCCTAGCAAGCCCAAGGCCCTGAGTTCGGTCCTCAGCTCCAGAAAACAAACAAACAAACAAACAAACAAACAAAAACCCAAAAAACTTAGGTGGCCTACTCACAATTTTAGGTCATAAAATTGTATTTAAAGTGGAAATGGCAAAGGATGTGGAAATCTATTTATCGTAGGACAGATTATAATAAGGTCACCGCCCCCTCACAGGTTGATTACTTCTATGCCCAAGTGGCACTTTTACCGGCGTCTCTATTTCTCTCGAAGCTTGCCAGCTTGGAGGCACCTTGGACCCTTCCTTTATTATCGATGTTCCTTCAGAGCTCTGGTAATCCTTTCTGGAAAATGTTGCCTTTTACACTGGCTTCTTGTGCCTTGCGTGGGATTTGCAATAATGCCTCACAGGTCACCTTGCCACAGTCTCCCTCTCGCAGGCTGAAGTCAATGCCTCTACCCGGGGATCTTCCAGGATAGTTCAGAACATTGTAAACGACTTTGCAGGATGAGTCAGAAGAACTGAATTCTTTTCTAGCTCTGCCCTATGTATGGGAAGCTGGAGTCTCTTCAACCTTCTGTATCCTAAGACTCTGCTAATAGAATCAGGGGAGCTTGGGACTGATGCTTTCTAAACGTCCCTGTGATGCTGAACAATATCAATTCATGAAAGAGTCAATCACCGACTGATAACCCTGCCTATGCGTCTATGGATTTGTGTTTAACCAGAGGGCTTAGGGTTCTGTCTAGAGGTTTCCTCATATTCTCCCTCTCGTGCCAGCTTCCTTTTTTAACCCCAGCTTTACTAGTGCTATTCCCTCTTCTTTCTGGGATAACGTTTCATTATCCTTCAAGTTCTACTCAAGAACCACGATGTCCAGTGGACTGCTACCTGAGATGACCCTAAGGCTATAATATTTTGATTTTACAGAAAACGTTCAGATGCAGAGCCTGGGCCTGGTGACCAACTGGTTACCTGGAATCAGGTCCTTGCCTTGCTGTTAGGAGCTTCTCCATTAGTTGACTTCTCCATGCCCCAGTCTCACTTTGCGTAAATGGGATCATAATAGTGGCCACTTGGTAAGATGGCCATGAGGGTACAGACACACAATAATAAATGTCAAGCACATAGAAGAGTTTTGGATATACCATAAGTGCCATGTAAGTATCATTTATTGTAACTGAATTACACATGATTTAGATAACTCTTAAATACAGTTCTTTGTACACAGAGATAATAGCTTATCTAGTAAGTAGCAAGGGTTTTCACCATTTCACACTTATTCTGTTTCCTCAAACTCCTCCACCAAAGTTGATGCTTAATTCAAAATTTGAGTGAATTGTAGGTTAATCAAACGAATAAAGGAGAGACAGCTCAGCATAAACAAGAGGGGGCAGAAGGCAAGGGACTGGCTCTTATCACTCTGAAGAAAGAGCTTAGACGTACCTAGTGGTCTTAACACATGCTCTCCACAGTAGCAGGCTCAATTTCTAAGTACTAATGCTGTCCTGTAACTCATTTTGCAGGAACACATACTCTGTATATTGTCATTTCCAATTTACATGGGACTTAGTTAATAGGAAGTAAACATCTATGTGGCTTACAGGGCATAACTAGCCAAAAGATTGGAAAACAGCCACAACAATGTGCAAACAAGAATGTTAGGCATTTGATAGATTCCTTTAGTAGCAGGCCTAAAACTTTAAATGTTGTTCTTCCTTTTAAAAACAATTTTTTTTGAGACAGTCTTCTTGTGTGTTCTGAAAGTCCTGAGCTGGCTACCTGGTGGCTACCTGGCCCAGCCTCCTAAGTACCACAGACAACTGGTACATATCACTGTGCCTTGCTACAAATGCCTAACTTTAAAACCCACAAGTCTGCAAACTGGGTAGTGGTGGTACACGCCTTGGACCCCAGAACTCTGGAAGTAGAGCCAGGTGGATCTCTGAGTTCAAAGCTGGTCTGGTCTACAGAGCTAGTTCCACGACAGCCAGGGCTACACAGAGAAACCCTGTGTGGTGGTTTGAATATGCTTGGCCCAGGGAGTGGCACTAATAGGAGGTGTGGCCTTCTTGGAGGAAGTGTGTCACTGTGGGGGTAGGCTTTGAGACCTTCCTCTATCGTCCCAGAAGCCAGTCTTCATCTGCTTGCCTTTGGAACAAGATGTAGATGGCTCAGTGCCAGGCCTGCCTGGACGCTGCCGTGCCTCCCACTATGACGATAATGGACTGAACCTCGGAACCAGTAGGCCATCCCCAATTAAACAGTGTCCTTTATAAGAGTCACCTTGGTCATGGTATCTCTTTCCAGCAATGAAAACCCTAACTAAGACACCCTGTCTCAAAAATAAGTAAGTAAATAAATAATTATTGTAATAAATATTAGAAAACAAAAGGCGCCAATGCTATTGTTGGAACTGGCGGGTCACCGGGCCACATGGCATCTGCAGGGTATTTTCATTTTCAATCAGCAAAGCGTCTCAACCCAACTTGTTAAGTTTCCAATCTCCATCCCACACTGCCACCAGCTACTCTCTGAGTCTGGCAGCAGCCACCCTCTTGGGACTCTCATCCCCAGCATCTGGCCCCTGTGGCTATAGTCACAACTCCTAGTAACCCGTTAAAATCAAAACTCAATAAGCTTGTAATTTATTAATCAGATTTATATCAGTAAATCCTCCCCCCATAAAACATCCACACGATAAACTCAGAGCCGATTAATATTGATATAAACTGCCCACCTAGATAAGACAAATTGTCCTATAAAATTCCATCCCTTATGAAATATTCATAATTACCCATGGTCCATTAAGGCCACACAGATCTGGGTCCATCTTGGTTCTTCTCCCCTTTTCTCTTTCTCCTCTCTCCAAAACTCTATGCCCACCTTACTTTTTCACTGCCAACCACAGGCCTTGCCATAACCAAAACCAAAAACTAGGCATTTGTTCATTATCACACCATTAGAAGCGGGCACCAAGTTGATATGACAGTCTCCAGAAACAGACCTGAAGTACCAGTGGGTGCTGGATTGAAGCCCTGGTGATCGGGTGCCCATTGTGAGCACCTCAGCTGAGGGCTGAAGACCTCTATGGCATGTTGCAAGGGAAGCCATTTTGGTTTGGCAAATAAAGGCTATGATGCCAACCAACATGGTTGTCCCTGCATCTGTGGTTTCCGGCATAATCTAGGTTTCTGCATGAATCTTTATAGCTCAACTGTCAGAGTTGGGAATGAGACTTTCTATTGGATTTAGTGAAACAACTTTACATAACTCAATGCATTAAAAACAAAGGAAAAATCCTTTGAAAAGTGCATATGATGAGAAGTTATTACAAGAAAGGGAGGACAGCTAATACACAAGTGGAACGAAAGGAGAAGATACTCTCATTCTATAAATGTTATCCTTTTGTCCCATTTTCCTGTGGACTACAAATATGGTTGAGATCTTCAGTCTGAGTTTTACCTTGAGCATCTCACTAATATGCAAAAGGGGCATTCCACAAAAGCCAGGCAACACACCTTTCCTCCAAGCAACCGAGCCCTGTAAGAAATGCTCTGCAAGAGAAATGTCTCATAGTTTTGCTGAACTGCTCACGGCTAAGTCAAACCTAGCAGGGATGCTGAGAAAGGCAGGAGCAGGGTGGCACCATCAAGCATTCCATTCTTCTAAACCTAATGACCTCATGTGCTGCGAGCCTCTGGTCACACATGGCCTGATACTCCAGTTCCCGTTGGCAAGACAGTCACACAGGTAATACAGATCAACTCTTTCCATAGCAACAAACTGGGGAGATGTGCTGCCTTAGAACTCTAAGGATTTGTGTAGACTTTGCAAGGGATGCAGGGATCAGAGCCATGGGATGTTTTGCTTACAATTTCTGAGGTGAAAATTCAGCAAAATTTCTAGGTAATCACGGACCAAAGCCTGAGCATACAGTCCTTTTCTTTAGTGCTGATGCCATGGAAGATGAGGTCATCTAACAGCTTTGCTCCTTTAGTGGAGTCATCAATGGGACAATAGTTAGCCATTCCAAGGACAAGGCCACTGAGCCTGCCTGGGCTGCATCTCCAGAACAAAGCAACAAGACTCTCGTGATGTCCAAACCAACAAAACTTTCTCATCGGCCAGCATGTTTAACATGTTGTGCTTGGAGCCCTGTGCCAGGGGCTCTTGCACTGAGCTCCCAGTGTTTCAGAGATCCCTTTAATCTCAGCACAGAACATGATCATCATCAGGGACTTGATGTGCTTGGTAGAGGAGTTCTACCAGTTTTTCCTCCTGTTGTGGGTCCCTGATTTGCTACTTTACGTCTCTGGAAATTTCACATTGTGCACAGCATTTGGGTTCAAGCCAAACACATCAGTGAGTTTCAATGAAATATAAGATTTGGTCAACTAGGTTCTAACTGGTGCTGTTCAGACTCCCTGAATCCTGGAGAGAACATGGACTATGATGGCACGGACCAGGCAAGACTGAACTAAAACCCACTGAGCCTTTAGGTGAACCATTTCCTGTCTCCTCACAAAATGAACTCAAGGGGACATGTGAATGTGTTGGAGAAATTTACTGATTTATTGGATTTCCAAATATTGTTGACATCTCTGTGCTTTGGGCTGGTTTGGCTGTAGGCATTTCACAGTGCTGGTTGCCTGTTAAGGATAGACGCCAATGGAACTTCCGAAGCAGAAGTCTTCCTCCAGTTGTGGAAGAAAGAATGATGATGGAGGTTTCTGGGAGAACTCATGGTCTAGTTCCTCCTCTGGATGCTGAGCACTTTGGATGTAAGGACGAGCCACTCATCTTGGTCACTACCGCTTCTACTTCAAGTGTTTGGAAAAATATGTGTTGGATGAGTATGTAAAGCTAGGTGTAAGGAAGATGGAAGAAAATATTTACGCAACCCAGGAAGTGGGGCAGAAGGCATATTTGGGAGAACTACGGCAAGCTAAAGGACACTGAAGTCGTTGGAATGGAGTAACGGAGGCTGAGAGGGGCCGCAGAGAGACTTAGTTGGGAAGGGACATTTTGGGAAATGTTCCTGCCTTTTACCGTACTGTGGCTGCCAATTGATCATTTCTACACCCCCCCCCCTTTTAGTCACAGCGAAAACTTCACATTTAGATCTTCATTTAGAGAGCATCTGGTCTTCATATTAGTTTAAAGGCATAAGAATGGAGGACATTTAAGGGGCCTCACACAATGTGTAATAGAGAAAGAGGAAGGACAGCTGAAACTATTCCCCTTCATGTTGAACCTTCCTCATGTTTGTACATTTGTAAATGCCTTTCACAGCACACATGGAGATGGAGAAAGCACACGGTTGACATCCTCCATGCTGGGTGAAGAGTATCCTCCAATACCAGGTAGCCTGCCCAACCATGCATGGCGACCCTAACTGTGAAAATCACATTGTAAAATCAAATGCTCTGTGATGCTTCTGCCGTCTATTCACAATACTTGTGGGGGCCATTAATGATTGGCTAGGTTCTGAGTCATTCTACTTTGGGTGGAATTCTGATGTGGGGATTCTTGGGTTCAATTTCTGGGTTCACCACTTAACTGGGTAATCTCATACAAGCTACTTAGCTTCTTTGTACCTTGGTTTCCTTCTCTACAAAACAGGAATAGTAAGCTTTCAAGGCTATGGGATGATGTAAGAAATAATTGAGACTGTCTTTGGAAAGCACCTCGCACAGGGTTTGGAAGATCTGGATTGTTCGTAGGTGTCAGTAGTCATGCTGCTAAATTAATTATCACTGTTGATAAGTGACCCCCAAGTGTGGCCTGCTGAGCAGACCACCTCTGAACCCCTCCATCTGGTCATTTAGGGCTGACCCTTTCATAGGCTGATACCATAGTCCCACATGCTGTTCCTTTTATGGATCATAAGTTGAGTACCTGTAGCTTCGAGTTGCCGTATCACAAACACACAAGCTGCATGCATACATTCCACCCCACTGCTCTAGACTCTGCTGTTGTACTAAAGTGCCTGTTAGGATGCCTTACCTGTCCCTCTTTCCAGGCTGGTCCATTTACATGTACGTGTTGGGTTTGAAAAGGAAATAACAGAACCAACCATGATTTTCTGGACTATTTCATTGGTACTAGCCATGAGTCTTGCTGGTAGTGGTGTTGGTAGTGGTAATGATATGATCAAGTCATTGGTGGTGGTCTAGGATTAGGTAGACAGAGTGAGCACCCTGGAAGGAAGACCAAGGCCAACAAGGGGCATGGAACATGAAGTCAGAACATCGTCCCCTTATTAATCACTTGTTCATTCATCTGACAAAGTTACTGAGTGTTAGTTGTGCTGTGGTGTTGAGGGCAAAGGACTCCATGGAAAAGAAGGCAGAATTGCTACCTTGGTCAAGTCCAGACAAACACACTCTTTAGAGCAGTTGTTTCCTGGAGGAATTGTCACACATCAGGAGGATAGTAGGTGCAGAGTGGTTTGTTTTCTAGAGAAAACTCAGTGCTGGCAGAGAAGAGTCTGGGTCAGGATGGCTGGACTACCTTAGGGGGGGGTATAGTAATACGAAGGCAGAGAGGTGAGCAGGGGCAGAATCACAAAACGTTCTTCAAATCAGGGGTTAATCCTGGGTATAGTGGAGCATGCCTTTGGAGGCAAAGTCGGGCAGATGTCTGAGTTCAAGGCTAGCTTGGAACAGCCAGGACTACATAGACAGACCCTGTCTGCAAACAAACTAAGAAAAGTTAAAGGTGGAGTTGAGTCCTGTGCGAGCTTGGGGGCGAGGGGGACACCTGTGTTGGGTCCTCAAAACACATGTTTAAAAAAAGATGGGAATAGGTTGTTCATGCACACACGAGAAATATTATTTTAAACAAAACAAAACAAACATGCTTTGCATGCTTCCAATCCCAGCATGAGAAAGACAGAGGTGGGTGGATCCCTGTCTGGCCAGAAAGTATAGCCTACTTGGTGAGTTCCAGGCCAATAAGAGACCTTGACTCAAAATACAAGGATGGCCCCTGAAAAATCATACTGGATACTGGAAGTTGTCCTTTGGCCTTCCCTTATATATCTACAAACATGTGTGTACCCTCCCATAAAGATATGCATGAACACACACACACACACACACACACACACACACACACACACACAGAGGCACACAGGCACACACTTACATGTTAAGGGACTTGTTCTTTGTTTTGAGGGCACTTTACAGTGCATGACAAACATCAGTCAAATGGCAAGGACTATGCACACACGGGCCGTGAACAGTTATTGAAAATAGCATTCTAGTATTCTCTGGGACTGAGAGATGGCTCTGTGGTTACGAGCACTGGCTGTTCTCCCAGAAGAACCAAGTTCAATTTCCAGCACCTACATGGTGGCTCACAACCATCTGTCGATTCAGCTTCAGAGGATCTATACGTTCTAACCTTTAAGGGCACCAGTCATACCTGAGGTGCATAGACACACAGGCAAGCAAAGCACTCATACATGTAAGATAAAATTAATTAAACCTTTAAAAATATTTTCTATATGAGTAGGGCTCATTGAGAATATTTATTGGGAGGATTTCAGAAGACATCCCTTTGTCTGCTTGACAAGTAGGGCCCTCTCTGAACTCTGTGGCCACACCTGTCATCTCCTTTAGGTGCTGTGTGCAAAGCCTGTGGCAGCCTGTATTTGTTGTGGGTGGGTTTTCATAAAGCCATGGGGGAGGAAAGAGAGCCTGTCATTTGTTAGCTTCCCATAGCCTTAGCTTGGCTTCCAAGGCTGTTCAGTTTCTTCCACCCAAACTTATCCCACTCTAGGCGGGGCTCAGACTCTGCCATGTAACTCCCTGCTCCTGTGCCTCTGCCCTGCCCTGCCCTGCTTACTGTCCCCAGGACTCACCTGTAAATTGGGACTAATCACTTGTGATTCAGGAAGTTCTGTGGATTATGTGCCCAAGTTCCTATCACAGAGCCTGGTGCTCGAACATCTTTCAGCTAGGCTTAGCAGACATCAGACTCAAATTCTAGACCCTTGCCCACCCATCAGAAATGTTTCCTGGGCTGGGTATGAGTGGTGGGACCAGAGCTAGCCAGGGGCGTTTCCTCTGCTCCGAGAACACAGATGCAGAGGCACACCAAGTAAACTAAACCAGATACAATGAAAGAAGACAAGATCATGTCTGGGAAGGACAGCAGCTTAACTCACTGTTTTGTAATTCCCTTTCCTTCTGCCTCCTCTTTGGATGGTAAATGCGTCATCTGCGTAGCTCCATTGCTCTCGGAGCATGCATTTCTCCCTTAATTCGTGTTCTTTAAGGTGTTATTAATATTCCAATGCAAATCATCTCGAGTCTCAGGATTGTTTTGAGAAAAAAATGCAATTACATATGCAAAGAGTCTTAGATCTGGCACCTACACAGTAGCCTTGATGTTGTTAAAAAATGATAACGACACTGTCATCCATCTCTTAAGCTCAGACAGACTCTAGATCTCTCAGAGTCCGGGAATCTCTTTCCTGCTGCCGACTCAGTGAAAAACAATTACAACAACAATAATGGCTACTGCCTATTGGGTGATTAGTCACCGGACAGGAGCTATTTGTGTGCTCCGTGTTTTAACTCAGTTCTTCTGATGAAAACTTGAGAGGCAGGACCTGTGAGTTTTGTACTGGATGAGGAAAATGAGGCCTCAAATCACCAAGTAACTAAACAAGGTATGTAGTTAGGAAGCCATGGATGGGCTTAAACTTGGACCAAGTGGGCTAGTCCCACAGGCCACAAACTGAGCCATGACCCCAGATTCATCTTGACCAACTTCTGTTTGTCTCTACCCTGCCAGCTTACAGAAACCTCCACCTTGGCTTTCCATACAGAGTCCATTGCTCCATCTATACACTCCCAGAGGACTTTAAGACAGCAATTAGCTTCTCTAGCAATTATCACATTAACATTTTTTATGTGTGTGTTTACCAGTGTGTGAGTTTCTCAAGGAAGAATTTCTGCTTCCTCAAGGGACTTGGGACTTTTCTGATATGCGTTAAGAGTGTCGCGCTTCAGTTGAACCGACAGTAACCCAGATGAGTTCGATGGTGACAATCAATCACAATAGCTTCTGGTGAACCAGACAACCACCGGAGGGAAAACATGGCTGGGGGACGTTTCAAAGGGCAAGAACCAAGGTGCCGGTGTTAAGCATGGCTTTTTGTGCCGTGGGGATCGGGATGGATTTTTTTTTTCTACAATTGGAATGACTTTAATCACTGCTATCCAAAAGGTCTCTTCTAACCAGTGCCTCTAGCCCTGTTGGCTACAATGTCTATTTTCCTTTGTTCCTTCTGGGAGGGATCGGTTCATGTTACCTGTCTGCACTCCCTGAATGCCAGGGGAGAAAGAAAGGCCCTGGCAGAACCAGTACTTAACAGCAGTTAGGAATGTTTCTCCAGTGGCTATGCAAGCTGAATGAGTGTGGAGGAGCCTCAGCTCTACTCTGTTGTGAGCCAAGGTTCCCTGTGGTAGGTGGTATTGGCATTCTGTCTAAGCTCCACCCCCAGTTACCTGGCAACAGCCAGGCATGCTCCGCCCCACAGTTACCTGGCAACAGCCAGGCATGCCTGACTCACTGTAAAAGGGTCTGCTTGGCCCCTCCTCACTCTCTTCCCTCTTGCTCTTGCCCTCTTCCCCGCTTCTCCTTTGTCGCTTCTCTCCCCATTCCCTTCCCCCCTTCCCTCCACGTGCTCATGGCCGGCCTTTACTCCTCTCCTCGTCTACTCTTCTACTCTCATTAAACCATGGAACCATGTTGTCCTGTTGTGATTTGTCAGGATGCGAGCTGAGATTTCTACCCCGACTGATAGTACTGCCTTTTGTCTGGGATAATGCCTTACAACCTACATGCCTTTCTCTCTATTACTGCTCCTGCTTCCTCTAACATCTCACAGGACCGGGCGTGAGAGCCTCTCCTGGTTGGTTTGGTGCTGTTTGTATTCAAAGGCTAAATTCTGTACCTCAGGAATGAGCAGATCCTCACCACATACCCACCTTTGTTGTGTAAACCTTGCTCCTCATTTTGAAACTATTGGTTGAATAAAGCTGGTGACAGCCAATTACTGGGGGAAATAAAGAGAGGTGGAGTTGGAATTATCAGGCTGAGGGGTCACAGTTAGAGGAGGAGAGAAGAAGAGAGGAAGAAGGAAGCCGCCATGGGGTAGGTGCATCATGAGCCGGTGGCCACGAGGGTCAGTCTGTTGGAGTAGGAAAGTCCCAGGCAGAACATAGCAAACAGTATCTTGGATTTTGACAGGGAAGGAGACAAAATAGCATAGCGGGTCAATATCTGCCCAGCTCTAGTGCTTTAAGGGTTATTATAATTATAAAGACGTGTATGTGTGTCTTTTATTTGGGAACTAAATGGTCTCAGGTGGAGTAGAGACCGGATATTCTAATATCCCACTGGAGTGGGTGTGAGAGCCTCTGAGAGGAAAGAACTTGTCAGAGAAAGGTGAAATGGGGACATGGTCCTGCCTTCTGAACATTTGCACAGTATACAATACAAGATGGCAGGAGTGGCCGATTTGCCGCTGAGATATTCTCATTTCCAGAGCCTAGGTACTTGATCTTTCAAGGCTTTGGAAGGCAGGGAGGACTCAGCAGCAGATGGTGGGAACAGACACTGAAGGACAAGAGGGACACAGAAGAGATAAAGGTCATGAGGTGTTCATTCATGGTGACCTAAATGGAGTTCTGGCACCAAAGGAGGTCTTATGTGTATTTTATTGTACACTTTTTAAAATGATTTTTTTTTTTTTTACTTTGTGTCCATTGGTGTTTTGTTTGCACACTTCTCTGTATAAAGGTATTGGATCCCCTGAAACTGGAGTTATAAACATTTTTGAGCTGCTGTGTGGGTGCTAGGAATTGAACCTGGGTCCTCCAGAAGAAGAGACAACATTCAATTCATTAAGCTATCTCTCTAGCCCTAGGATTTTTAAAAGAAAAGCATTCTGCCTTAAGAAAAAAGATGAGGGTTGCTTGAAATAAGCCTGAGGAATTTTCCGTCAGCATGCAGCAAACCACATTACACTCAATGTCTCATAGAAGTTTCTCAGACTCTTTATGGTCTACTGATTTCTTAGGCAATGTTTCTCTACCTGTGGGTCTTGCTCCCTTTGGGGCTTTAAGGACCTTTTCAAAGACCATGGGAAAACACAGATGTTTACATTATAATTCACAACAGTAGCAAAATTACAGTTATGAAGTAGCAATAAAACCAATTTTACGGCCGGGGGGGGGGGGGAGGATGTGTGTCACCACAGGATAAAGAACTGTATTAAAGAGTCACAGCATTAGGAAGGTTGAGAACTACTATCTTAGGGCATCTGAGAGATAACAGGCATGAGATTACCATCCCAGGGGATTCTCTTCCCATTCATACAGGGCTGCCTGTCTGGGTTACATTTGGAGAAACTCAGAAGCAGGGAATGATTCCAGAACCTTCTTTGATACCCCCACTGGCCTTGATTTGTGTTTCCAGGTGCTTCAATTCTCCGTTCTCAGACCCTCTTTCTGAGGGCTGGTTGACTGGGTAGGGAGGTCCTGGTTCTGCTCTGGTTCTGCACTGTTGGGACTCCCTCTGTCTCCGCCGCCCAGCTGCCTCTCCACCTCCCCCCAACCCTGGGCTGACCACAGGCTCAGGATGGTCTGTTTTGCTCTGGCTCAGGGCCACAACCACTGGCTGCTAGAAAGAAGCCTGTGCTGACACAGGTTTTATTGTAATGTTGGTTTCCTCAGAGAACGTGCCCCTTACCCAGACCATCTAAATCGGGGTGGCATTTGGGAACATTTGCTGACAGGTTTGTGAAGAAGATGCAGGCTTGGATGTCTACAGGAGTCTATGCAGGTTGTAGGGAGGGAGAGGAATGGGGGAAGGGCGGGGGAGAGAAGCGTCCTAGGCATCTGCAAATGAGAAATGAGGCAAAAAACCATCGGATTCTAAAGTCAGCTGAAGCACTGCAGTTTGGGCAGCTGAATCCCATTAAGAAATCATGAGGAAGCTCTCTGTGTTCCTGCCCATGTGATGGAGAGGAAAAATAATCTCGGAGGGCTTCACAAAGAAAACAGTTTTTGAGCAGAAGGCTTAACGTTCCTCAGAACTCAAAATGGAAACAGCTTGCTAGGCACCCAGTGAGCCCAGGAAGGAACCAAACCTGCTCTTAAAGGCCTAGCCCCAGGAGGCTGTGAGAAGGAAATTCCAGGGCCTGGGCAGAGCAGGGGAAGCTGGAGTCAGGTGGCCCCCCGGAGGCAGCCCAAGGCCAGGATGCTGTCTGAGCAGACAAAACCACCTTTATATTCATACCCCTCTTACACAAGGACATTGCAAGTGGACAGATAAGGTAGAGTTTGCCTTTTTCTGTTACTCTTACCCTTGAGCTGTGTCTCCATTTAGTTAACCAACTTAAGCCATATTCTAAAAAAGCCACACAGGCAATTGGATCTTTAAAGAAATTCAAATTTAAGCTACCCCCAAGGACTAAAACAGAAGCAGTACATCTATTCTTGGTGGCCTTTGTGATTGACAAGTAGAACCTTGTTTCTGTGGGCAGGAGAGAAATTGTTCTTTTTTTAAAGGCTTTGTGCTGTGATTTAAAAAAAAAAAAAAAAGGTCAAATTGGTCTGCCATAAAAGCAGCATGTCTACATTGTGTTTTAAAACTATAAAATGCACATGCATCTGAAAACTGTGGTCTTTTAACCGAGGTTGTTTTCTTTTTGTTTGTTTGTTTGTTTTTTCAGAGCTGGGGACCGAACCCAGGGCCTTGCGCTTGCTAGGCGAGTGCTCTACCACTGAGCTAAATCCCCAACCCCTAACCGAGGTTGTTTTAAAGGATCCGGAGAGTTATTATCTATTTTTGAGTGTACCCAGGGTACACCGGGAAGAAGGGACTAAACAGTATGCTGTGTTGGTGGTTGGGGAAGGGAGCATCCACCTGTGCTACTTAGTGTCAGATGTGAAGGCTGATGGGAGGAGGAGTCATTCAGATGGCATGTTCTCGAACTTTCAGCAAAGGTAGCTCTGTAAAATTTTTAATTAATTCATTGTGTTTTTGAGACAGGGTTTCTCTGTGTAGCCCTACGTATCCTGGAACTCGCTTTGTAGACCAGACTGGCCTAGAACTCACAGACTAAAGGCATGTGCCAGCACCGCCTAGCAGGGTAGCTTTTCTTTCTTTCTTTTCTTTCTTCTCTCTCTTTCTTTCTTTCTTTCTTTCTTTCTTTCTTTCTTTCTTCCTTTCTTTCTTTCTCTTCCTTCCTCTCTCTCTCTCTCTCTCTCTCTCTCTCTCTCTCTCTCTCTCTCTCTTTTTCTTTCTAGCAAAGGCTTATCAAATTTTGAACTCACGACTTTCTACCTCTGACTCTCCTGAGTGCTGGTACTACAGACCTATAGGCATGTGAGTGCCCACCACAACACCTGGCTCAAAGGCCCTGTTCAAAAGTGTGGCTCTTCATGAAGAAAGCATTAATTCACAGAGGGTGACTAATGATTCAACCTGCAACCTGTTAGCTGAAAGACATGCTTTAATGTCCAACATTTTAAAAAGTAGGTTGAACATGACAATGACTAGATTGGGAGACAACCCGGCCTGTGTTCTGATGCATGCGTGCTGGCTCTGGCGTTTAGAGTAGTCTGCCTCCTTGCCTCCTTTGAGGTAAAGGTACTCGGTATTTGGCACTCAATAACGTGTGCGTGGTGCTACAGACACTGGGGCCATCTTCATTGTTATTACTTGAGCAAATGAGACCGGCATGAGACTGGTCTGCTCGGTCTAGCGCCCCCTTGGGGATCCGGTCCCCGGCGGCGGAATTGCACAGCCATCTTCTCACTAATCTCGCATTTCCTTCGGATGCCTTCCCATCCTGCTTTGCGGCTGTTTACTCTCTTAGAAGCTAAGAGAGAAGGGGAGTGAGTTGCTCAGGGAGGACTGCATTCCTGGGCAGCCTAATTTACCATAACATATCTCCTCTGTCCTCATCACCTTTCTTTCCTCCCCTCTCCCCTTCCCTTAGTCTCCTTTGTCTGACTCAGCAGGGCGCTGGCTGGCATTATAGCTCAGGGGCCACCTCAGAATGCTACCACTCACTGGACACTGTTCTGGAACACCCCTCTCCTTCAGCGCGTGGCTGGTTAGGGCACAATAAGGATGTCTACCAAAGACTCCGATGCATTAAGCACCTGGGGTTTAAATGACTCAGAATCGCTGTCTCCTTTGTCTGTCTGGGCTGGAACCCTCTGCACATCACCGGCAAGAACAGCTGAACCTTTCTCCGAAAGGAAAAGGGAACCGATCTCACCCACAATAAGACTTGGGGCCAATGTCTATACCATCCCCATAAAAGCATCATATAACTTAAGAATATGAACAAAATTAGTCTCTCTCTCCAAGAATTGCCTGTGGAACAGCAGACAGGTCTGTAAGCTATTCCATTAAAATGGAACAAAGGACTCGCTTGCGGAGACAGTATTAAGCTCCATTGATAGAAGTAGAAGCTCTTGGAAACAGTTCCTTTAAAGGCCTTTGGCATCTGGGTTCCGTACATTTTCTTTTCAACCACTGTAGGCATTTGTTTTTAATAAGTCTTTACAAAATAAATGTTTCAACAGGGCACTTCAAAACTGCATTTCTGACCAGCAAAAGAAATGTTCAGATGTTTCTCATTTCTATGTCACTAATTCAGACTCTGAAAACTCTTGTTATTCAGAATCAATTTAATCCTAATGTTTTGCCTACCTCTCTTCGTAATCTCCCTTCCCATCTCTGCATGGCCCCTCTCACCAAAGCCATCTCTGGGGTAGCCTACCTAGGATGAAAACGTGTCTTCGGAGCATAATCTGGAGACCAGGGAGACAGAGCATCCTCAGGTCCTCTTCCAGTCCTTTGATCTTCTGATGCCTGCATTAGGCATCCAGATGGCCTTTTGGGTTTTGCCCCAAGGGTAGTTGACACAGAGAAGCTAGCATTGCCACTTCATGCAGTCTGAGTATTAGGATGGCCTGTGTGAAAAGGTTTAGAGTACCTGGTCCCATGCTGTCAGCAAGGGGAGCAGAGACCAAGGATCTAGAGTAGCAGGGAACTAGGGAGTAGCAACAAGACAAGGAATGGTGGTGATGAGGGAGCTGTGCGTAGGTGAATTATCCAAGGGAATCACTTAACCCTTCCTTCCTGTGGTTCCCACGAGATCTTTGTTAAATTTTAAGATGCGTAATTCTATTACTGAAATGACCTTAAAGCACTCTTTTGGTTTAGATCAGAAACGTTTGTTCCCTCTAGCCTTGTGTGTGTGAACACTTGGGCCCCAGTTAGTACTGTGTTAACAAGTCCTGGCAGAGATAGGTCACTGGGAATTGATTGTGAGCCTATAGCCTGGTTCGAATTTTAGGATATTCTTTCTGTGTCCTGGCCCACCAAGACATGAACAGATGGCACAATAAGCTCTCTCTGCCACAACTGAGCCATGCCAGTCACTGAATCTTTTCTGCCACAATCTATTCTACCCTTGGGAAGTCTGGGCCCAGTGTGATCCTCACTGGCTTAAGTATTTCTGTCTTGTTTCGCCATATTGATGAGAAAAGTAACCCATACAGCCCTGGCTAGTGTTCACTAAGGCTGTTACTATTGTAAGTGCCCCTTGCTACCCTGACGTTTCTCAAGACAGTCCTAGAACGTGGGTCCTGTTCTCGCCGTTTTGTAATGAGGAAACTGAGTCTTAGAGAATCTAATGACGGCTTGTGCAAGAAATATGTATGATAAGGAAAAGATGTGGTTTGTGTGCATGTGTATGTGTGTGGTATGAGTGTGTATGTGCCTGTGTGTCCATGTGTGCACAGGTGTATGCATGCATATGTGGAGGCCAGAGGTCAATGTTGGGTGTCTCTCTTTATCAATCTTATTTTTTGAGATAGGGTTGGTCTCTCATCAAACCTGGTATCTGCCTGTCTCCAGCACTTGGGTCACAGGCATGTGCTTCTATGCCTAGCATTTTTATGTGTTGGTATTCTGTCTAAGCTCCACCCCCACAGTTGCCTTGCAACAGCCAGCTGTGCCCGACTACAAAGGGGGCTACTTGCCCCCCTCCTCTCCCTCTTTTGCTCTTTGTTCTTGGCTTCTCCCCATTCCCCACATGCTCATGGCCGGCCTTTCCTCTCCTCTACTCTTCTTCTCTCATTAAACCTCTCCATGTGGAACCATATTGGCTTGGTGTGCTTTATCTGGGCGTAGATGGAGATTTAAACCCTAGAAATATGGGTGCTAAATATCTGAACTCAAATCTGCATGCTTGTATACAAGTATGTTAATCTATGATCTAGTTCTCCAACCCCTTATTCCTATATTTGTGAAGGAGAGATCACCTCAAGTAAACGCCCCTGTCCAGCACTTAACCATCATTTTAGAGAGATGGCATTGCCGTGTGTGTGTGTGTGTGTGTGTGTGTGTGTGTGTGTGTGTGTGTCTACTTTCCTTCTCAAAACAAATACTAAATTTAAATCAGACATTAGTTGACAGCTTCAATGATATCCTAGTTTTGGTAGAGTTTCAGATAGTACTTAAGTTTCATAAAAGCCGAGTGTTTGGAGCAAAGTATGATTTTATGATGCAAGTAAGAGCAGACACTTCACAGCCATCCTCAGGGATGCACTATGCTTGGTAGTGGTTGGGCTGCTGGCAGCTGTCTACTCTACACTGGCTGCCAGAGTTGGCAGCTTTGACTATTTTAGAAGATTCCAATACGTTCTCAGTATCATGAGACAACAAGATAATATTTGATCAACACAATCCTTTGCAAATGCCTTCAGAAGTAATAATCCAGCAGTTATAAATATAAATATATAATATAAAAGAATGGCCTATGATATCAGGTTTAGAAGCTTGGTACCAGTTATAGGTCTGCCATCTGTGACTACTTTCCTTCTCAAAACAAATAATAAATTTAAATCAGACATTAGTTGACAGCTCCAATGAAAGCCTAGTTTTGGTAGTTTCAGGTAACACTTAAGTTTCATAAAAGCTGAGTGTTTGGAACGGAATATGATTTTATGAGGCAAACTCTGACTTGAAGGGAGAAAAGACAATGGAGGGAAGAAATGTGAGAGAGACATCTAGACCAGTAGATTGCATTAGAGGGGAGAGACTCTGTTCCTATGGTTCATGAATCCAATGCAAAATTAGCTCTGAAAACTAGATGTGCATCAAAATTACCTGAACATTTTGCTAAAACACAACGAAGAACCCATGATGCTTTGCTCTCACAAGCTCTCTGGGAGTGCTTAGCATGCTGGATTGGGATCCACATGGTTTTCTTCCTCCCTCCCTCCCCCTCCCTCCCTCCTTCCTCCTTCCCTCCCTCCTTCCTTTCCTACCTCTTGGGGTGTGTGTGTGTGTGTGTGTGTGTGTGTGTGTGTGTGTGTGTGTGTTGTGTAGAGGTTGGGGGTTGGTAGCTGGCATCTTCCTTGATTGTTCATCACCTTATTTTTTGGGTGTGGGAGGGAGAGCTTCATTGAACCTGGCTTGGCCAATGAGCTCCCGGGATCTGGCTGTCTCTTCTCCACTCAGTTCAGGGTTGGAGAAGCATGATGCCATGCCAAGATTTTACATGGCTACTGGGGATCTGAACTCAAGGCCTCATGCTTATGTGGTAAGTATTTCAGCAATGGAACCATGCTCCTGGTCCCTCAGACCCATATTTCTAGAAAAAAATGAACTCTGACTCTTATGTGTTTAGAGGTCTAGCTTGACTTTTTCAGTTGTGTTCTAGATTTCTCTCTCCATGGCTAATACCATCTTTGAACTTTATAAACTTGTGGTTAGTTTTTAAAGTTAAATTTATAGTTTCACATTTAATATATCTTACCTGATAAAATTTGGTAAGTTTCCAGCTAGAAGAATGTTCATGGGAAAATAAATGGATGAAAAGCTGTTGAGAGAAAGATAGAGATAATCAAGAAAAGAAAATCAATTTCATTATCGTTACAGTTGGTAGTAACTCTTTAACAGAATAAACACCATAATAAGGATTGATAAGTTATATTCTACATCAGTTTCCATTAGCAACTTAAACACATTTGTAGATGAAAAGATGTAATTACATCTATACAGAGTCTGGTTCAAAAGGAAAATTTTATGATTGGACAATCAGTTCTATTGAATAGAATGATAAAATATCACAGTTACAACTCAATGCTCCAAACAGTGTTAATTAAAGTCTTTTATGACCCAGGTTTTGTCTGCCTAAGTTATGAAACTGGTTTTAGTAATGACGATATTAAGTAAGTTTTTAGAGACAGGATATTGCTGTATAACTCAGGCTGGCCTCTAAGTCAGGACCTTCCTGTCTCAGTCTCTGAGTGCTGGGATTTGGTGGCTGGGTACCCTATACCTGTGAGTATGAGAGAGAGGGCTTCTTCAAAGAAAGTGCTCCCAGTATTTCTAGGGGTTCCTGGTGAGAAAGAGATTCAATGCTTTCCTATGATGAACACTAAATACATCCAGAAGCAGACCTTCACAAAGCTGGCAGATTTCTCATTTGGTTAAGCTCTACACCTGAGGGATTCAGAGGAATTGTTTCCACACTTCCTTTCCTTTGCAAAGACTTAGCCTGGCATACGGGCTTCACAAGGGGACATTTTAGCTTGCTTTTGCAACCTAAAGTTAGGTTTAATGGACAAGACTGACAAAATTTACTTGTAGTGTTTCCCAGGTCTTGACTACCTATCTTAACTTCTAGAAAGGAACATCGATAGTGGCCATTCTTTCTGAGTTTCAATGCTTGCTGTAGTCCTACTTCTACCACACTGCCTTCTGGATTGAGGCCAATCACTGCTAAACTCTGCTCCTCCAAAGCTTGTGACCTTTGAATATAAACCATAAGCATGACCTTTAACTAGGACTCTGACTCTCTCTCTCTCTCTCTCTCTCTCTCTCTCTCTCTCTCTCTCTCTTTCTCTCTCTCTCCCTCCCTCCCTCCCTCCTCCCCCCACCTCTTTGTGCATGAGTATGCACAAGTACACCAGTGCATGTGAAGGCCAGAGGAGGATGTTGAGTATTGTCTTCTATCATGCATGCACTCCACCACATCTCCTTGAGTGAGACAGGATTTCTCACAGAATGGGCTAACTGGTCTACCCCATTGATTTATCATGATGTTTCTGCCCTCTTCTAACCCTAGTGTTGGGATTACAGGTGTGTGAGATCATACCTAACTTTTTAAGGTGGGTGCTGGGGATCTGAATTCAGGTGATCATACCTAAACACCAAGTACTCTTAGCTACTGAACCATATCTCCAGCCCAGGACTTCATTTTTTAAATGTCTAAATCAACATAGTTTCTCGCACACAAGAGTTGGCTCAGAAAATTTCTCTTTCACCATCCTGGCTTGAAAGGGGGTAGGAGGGTCATCTCTGTGGGACTAAATATAACGCATGATATCTTTATTTTAGAAAGACATGATGAACTCGTCTCCGTGTCTGCCAAGTGCTTTCTTTATAATGTTTTACAGTAAGCTGCTGCTCATTAGTTATGGCAAGGTGCCCACAGACTTTGATTTGTTAGCTTGCCTGGGCTAGACAATTGTTTGGAACTTGACAACTTTAAGATGCTAAACTCATCCCAAGCATAACTGCATTGGTGTGTCAGAAAAAGCTCTTTTCTTTTATCTTTATTGGAAAACAACAGCAACAACAACAACAACAACAAAAAAAAAAAAAAAAAACAAAAAACAAGTGCAAACATGTACTGAACTTCAAGATTGCTGTAAAAGAAGAACTCAACAGAGCCTTGCCCAGCATGGATACCAAAGCCTGAAGAGAAAGCTGCAAATGTGAAGTGGTTAGAAATGAAGGAAGAAAGACTAGAGTGTACACACTAAGACCTTAGAGATGTATGTTGTCAAGGAGCTGAGGACCACTTTCAGACATAAGGGACAAGGACAAAGATGAAAAGGTACACATGATTTGCACAAACATGGTGGTCCTTGAGTTTTATTTAGATAACAAGTGGCTTGAACAATTTACTATCAGGCATTAAATGTTGTTGTCGAGGCCTCCTGCACCCATAGACTAAAGAATTTTTTTAGTTTGACCTCCCTTGGCAAGGTTTTTAAGCAAATTTATATTAGTTGTGAATATTAACACATTGGAAGATTTTACATGAAAAGTTCTAGGCTTATAAATTTAGGGAGTGTAGCTCAATGGGTAGGGTTCTTGTTTAGTATGCATAAAGTCCTGAGTTTGATCTATGGTACCAAAAGAACTGGATGTGGTGGCACATGCATGTAATCCTAACACTTGAAAGATAAAGGCAGAAGAACCAGATGTTTAAGGTCATCCTTAGCTACATAGTGAGTTTGAGCTGAGATACATGAGAACTTGTCTCAAAAAAAAAAAAAACCTTAAGACTTAAGTTTTCCTTTTTAAAAAAAAGTAGATAGGCTGGGCATGTAGCTCATTCGATGAAGTACCTATTTATCACCCACAGGGCACAAGGCCATGGGTTCAATCCCTAGAACCTGGGAATAAAAACAGAGTATTTGACTTGAGCATGGTAACACAAACCAATAATCCCAGCACATATGAGATGGGATATCCCAGAGATCAAGGCCAACCTGGAATATATTATATAGTGAGACCTTGTCTCAGCAAACAGATGAGTAAAACGATACTCCACCAAGAACCTAGATCTAAAGTTGAGTGGCAATCATCTGGCCATCAGCTGTAGCCCTTGCTCCCCCTCTCCTCACTATGGCTTTCCTTCCAATCTGCTTTGATCATGAGTATCAGTGATCTGGATGTCTGGCCCCTGTGAGCATTTGGATCCTCAATGTTTCTGTACATTGTCAGAGTTTTCTGCCCAGTGGAAGATGTGGCACAAATTCTGCTACAATCAGACAATCAAAGCAAGTGGCCCTGCTCTTGCCCACAGAACTCAACACCTGAGAAAACACAGCACTTGGTCTAGAGAGAAAATACCATGGACAACACACATGCAGAATGTAACTTTTTGTTCTGAAAGTACATTGTGGATCATGATCTAGAATGCATATTCCACTATGGCAAGGCACCTAGCTGTGTTTATAGGAAAGATGTTGGCTTGCCACGAACTCTCTTTCAGTTAATTTAATCCAGGAAACCAATTTTAGGTGAGAAAATTTGGGTTGACAAAGCAGCTAGATTGAGGTCATCTATTCTATTTTTCAGAATGGCTTCCAGTCTGTAAAGAGTTTCTTTTAAACAGAGAGTTTTTATATTTGAAATTCTACTTGTAAAATATCCTTATGCCCTATAAAGGTAGGCATGTGTATATGAAAACTCAATGTGGGCACTCACTTCTTTAATGTCTGCTCTTAGGAAATGTACAGTGCATTAGGATGAATGTGATGCTAGCAGCTGGGAGATGTGGGGTGAATTCCCAACAGACAGGCACGGATGCAGGCTTCCAGCACAATGTGTGCATTTCTTTTTCTCAAGAGACTGTCTCAGCCATCCTAATAACCAGGTCTATGGAGCTGGGCAGATCTGTGAACTCCTCCTGTTTCATTCCTTGCCAAGGAGGGATTCGTTTTAAATAACTCCATGATTCCCTAAAGATAGAACGTATTATTTTCTCAGGTAGAGGTGCCTGCGATAAAGGGAGGCCAGTTTGTTTTGATTTAGGAATTGATGTGCAGCCCTTGACCCTGGCTGTCTCTGTCCAGCCTGGACCATGTGCAGTTGGTTTTGTCATCACAGCTGTTCTTGCAGTAGATCCTGAAGTCTGCTAGATGATGCCAGGGCTCTGGTTATTAGATACTCTTTCACCCCTGGTTATTAAAAACTCAATCATCTCTAAGTTTCTTTGTAGAGCCAGTTTTCTCTACCTCGTTTATATATAAGGTTTTTAATTCTGTTTGAAGCCATAGTTGTGTGTGTGTGTGTGTGCACGTGCATGTGAGTGCACATGTGTATATAACTTGCAATCTTCAGAATAGAAAACTTATTAAAATATTATGACATATTTGAGTTGTTTAAGAATGAAGAAAAAGTGGAGTCACTCCTATGTGAATGGCTTATTTAAACATTTGCTTGCTTTTTTCTTCAGAGAAGGTTGCTGCCTAGAGGGCCTTTTGCAGAGACCTTGAACCCTCTCTCCAAGGCCATTCTGTTCTTCAGAAGCTTGTAAATCATACCAGTTAAATAGCCTTTTATTCTGTTCTTGCTGTTTTCAACCTCTCTTTGTCAACTTTGTCCTTGGTCTGCTTTCTTTGTGACCCCAGTGTTCCCTGTTCAAATTGAACAATACACACACACACACACACACACACACACACACACACACACACACACACTCCCATCCTGGTTCTTCCATTCTCTCCCCTATCCAGGCCCTTCAGTTCTGTCTCCGCACATCCAGACCCATCTCCTCTCTTCTCACTGACGCCAATTTCTTTTCCATCACACCATTTAAAAACCATCGAAAGATGATTTTTGTCTAGAATGAGGTTACCCATGTTTCTACCTAAATTCATTCTCTGGGAGAAGAAGCTGGGGACCAGAGACAAGCTTAGGTCATATGTCTCAAAGAACAAAGACAATAGCCCCACTGCATTCTCTAGTGCACAGCCCACAAGGTTACCAAGTGTTGGATCCTAAATGTTTAAAGGGTGACATATTGAGTACACCGCAGAGAAGACCCACGCAGGGTGTGAAGCATGGCAATAATCAAGGGAGTCTTGGGGAGGAAATGAGATCTTGAGTTACATTACTTAGTTATTATAATAAAATACCTAACAAAGGCAACCTAACAAAGGCCATGTTTTTCTCATCTCACGGCTCACGGGTGGAGTCCCTGAGGGCAGGGAAGTATGGCGGCTCACATTGCAACCATGGTCAGGGAGCAGAAATGGGTACATGCCCGTGCTCAGCTCTCTTTCCCCTTTTTATTTAGTCTTAGACCCTAGTTCATGCAATAAGGCTTCCTCGTCATTATGGGGTTTCTTCCTATCTCGGTGGTCTTAGATAATTCTCACAGGCCTGCTCAGAGAGCCTTGTCTCCATGGTGATTCTAGATTCTGTCAAGCTGACACTCAGTGTTGACCATCACAGCCTTCCTGCAGAAGTATAAGGTGACAGTGAGCCAAGAGTAAATTGCACAAGCAGTCAGAAAAGTTATTTTGAACGAAATCTGCACATGGCTATGTCCCCAGGATAAACAATGCCTTGCTATACATTTTTAATTGGTGTCTTCACGAAGGAAAGGTAGCAAGAAAGTAGTAAGCCAATGACTTTGCAGTTACATATCATGAGATTTCTGAAAATAAGTTTCTCTTAAATACCTCTAAATATACAGTTATCAACCTTATTTTCAGTGACTAGGCCTGGACTTTTTTATGCTTGAGTTTGTTAAGCACTTTTAATAGCAGTCAGCATTTCCAATACTTTCTAATACACAGTTTTACTTCTCATCATTAGAGAGTCAGAAACACATTTAATCAAAACAGCATTGTGACCACAATAACCTTTTTGCTATTATGGCTCTGGTCCTGCATAACATAGAGGAGGCTTCAAAAGCATATTTAAAGGATATATTAAAATTTATGGACATTTGAGAGATGAGGTGTTTGCTTCCCTTGACGCTGCTGAGCTGTGAGTAATTAATGATGGCCCATGAAGCTAGGACAGAAAAGGCCATGAGGCTTCCAACTGGTCCTCTCGGGTGCTCACTGTGGGGCCAGCTGGCCATCATGGAAGAGGTCTGGCTCCTTCGTCACTTCAGTCATTAGCACCATTGGATCAACAGCTTACAGTTATCCCTACCAGCAACTGCCAGGCATGGCAGAAGGAAGCTTCCAGACCATTTCTATCCCCAGTTAACAAGCCAACTCTTGGTTCTCCCCTGCAGGACATTTACAACATCCTGGAATTGTACAAAAGGACAAGCCACTCTTACTCTGTCCATTCCAAATTTCTGACTCAAAGAATCCAAGAAAAATTATCATCAAATTTGGGGATAGGTTGGTATGTAGCCAAAGTAACTATAAGTGGGATCATTCATAATTGTACTATATTACTAAATTGTTATAATGCATGCTTTTTTTGAATGTATATCAGGCTGATCTTTAACTTTCAGAGATCTACCTGTCTCTACCTCCCAAATGTTGGGATTAAAGCTACCATGCCCTGCTCCATGTATGCATGTGTGTGTGTGTGTGTGTGTGTGTGTGTGTGTATAATTTTTTTCTTATTTATTTGTATTTGCAGTGTATGTCTGTATGTAAATATTTGCATGTGTGTGCAGGTGCTAGTGGAAGCCAGAATAGAGCCCCAGATACCCTAGAGTTACAGGTGGATGTAAGCTACCTTATATGACTGCTAGGAATCCAACTCTGGTCCTCTGGAAAAATTTGCATTTTGCTCTGGGTGATGTTCACATGCTCTTAACCATCTCTCCAGCCACTCCTAAATAGACAAATCAAAACTGACCACCATAAAGTTAAAAGAGCAATTGATGGGACTTGGGAGGTAAATAAAATTCAGGATAGGAATCACAAATGTGGGCCAATTGGAAATTTGCAAATATAATTTTGTAAAATGGTTTAACTTTGTCAAGAGTTTTTTTTTAATGTATTTTTAGGTATCTTCACATGCTGTATTTTGTTGATTGATTTCATGTATGTTGAACCACCACGCTTCCCTGCAATGAAACCAACTTGGTCATGATGTATGATCTTTTTAAATGTGTTCTTGGATTGATTTTTTGAGGAATCACCCAATCAGATCTCCATGGTGGCTCCTTTGGTTTCCTTTCCACCAGCAAAAAAAAAAAAAAAAACAAACATAATACCACCACGTGGTCCAGTCATACAACTCCTGAACATGTATCCGAAGGATTCAACGTTAAGAAGCTACAGACACTTGATGTGCTCTTCGCAACTGGCAGTTGGAGAATCAGCCTAGATGGCAACAGATGTAGAAAATGTGACACCTATACACAGTGGAGTTTTATGCAGCTGTCAAGATGAATGAAATAATGACATTTATAGAAAAATAGATGGAAGATCATTAAGTCAACTAAAATCAGCCAGACTCAGAAAGACCGATGTTGCATGTTATTTCTCATATGTAGAAAGATACACACACACACACACACACACACACACACACACACACACACTCTCACACACACACAATATAAAAATGGCATGATATCAAAATCTTTTTGTTAGCGGATTTTTCTGAGAAAGATAAACTATATTTATCTATATTTATATATATATATCATATATGCACATGATATATCTTATGTGTGTGATATCTATATCTATATATTTATTTTAAATTAGACTACAAGTAAGCCTTTGCTAGTTTTTTTCTCTTCTCAATGAATCATGTTACTATTTAAAACAAAACAAAACAAGACTGAAATATCCTGGAAGGGTCCCAAATATCTTTCACATACCCTTGACCCTCATTTTTACTGAAAATATTTACATATCCATTAACGTGGAAACCTCGGCTGCAGTTGAAAGTTCTTTAGTTTAAGACTATTTTTCTGAAGCTCACCATGTCAACAGTAGTAGGTTGAAGTCATAAGAACCCTTTTGAGCCTCTTGCCAATGTCAATACAATTGTTGTTCCCAAGTCACCTGCCCTCCATCTACAATCCTCTTACTCGGATGCACAGACACAGACTCAGCCGCCATTTTCCCACCAAAGGTTCTTTTCTCCCTTTTTTTCTCAACATTGGTGGTTTATAATCCATTCCTAGTGCTGGGCTACAGCGGCATTAGGATAATGGAGGTCCTTTCCAAAGTCCAGGCACCTTGCAATTGAATTGCTTTTCTTGTTCAGTCCCTTACCCTAGTCCTCAATGATTGAAAAAAATGCCTTCTTTGTCTAGAGTCTACAAGGAAGACTTTATTGACAGTCTGAAATTTCTGTTGTCACATATGGAAAGGAATCTCAGACATAGTGATTTGGTTTCTCTTTGGTCATGGGCTGAGTTCATCAGAGTCCCCTTGCATCCTAGAGAGGAAGCTCGTGCAAACACCTCCTGCAGGACAACTTCATCGAAAAGTATTTTCTAGATTCAGAAGGCAAGAACTTTGGACCTGGAAGATAATACAAACCATGTTTTTCTCATGGGGCAGTAAGTTCCTAACTCAGGGTCTGAGTGAGAACTTCATAGATGCCAGCAATCCAAAACTTAGTTCATTCGATAAATGAATCTTTTAGAATGTGCACATCAAATTATTTTCTCTCTAATAGTAAATGTTAGACTAGAAACTTTTTTTTTTTGAAGAAAGACAGCATAATCTTGGAGACTGAAGAAGTCCACAGAGCGCAGGGAGTCAGATTGGGAGGCTGGAAGGCTGGGAGCTGGGGGTTGAGGGGCTGGGGCAGGTAAGGGGGCTTTTAAGATGATTTTGTGAATTTAAACCTAAAGGCCCAAACTGGAAGGATCAGTGTGGGGGAGTGGAATGATGAGAAAACGTATATTCCCACTCGGCTCTGGTAAGCCTGTCTCCAATGTTGGTGCTGGTCCCTAGGAATATATTCACGTTTCTGATCATCATCATTCTGTTCAAAGGATAATTTGTCATATAAAAATATAGGATACTGATATAAACGCTTTTGTTTAAAGAGTTCTCAGCAGAGGAAATCAAGTAAAAATAAATTTGCATTTTGCTCTGGGTGATGTTCATGTTATCGCAACAGGCTTCTCTTTTCTCACCTAGACTGTGGCATGGACAATATAGATGGATATTTTTTGTTAACATGTAATAAATGTATTGCAGATTGCTGGTGCTGTCATGGGAGATAGCCAGTGACTGTAAGACACAGGCCCAGAATAGAAGAACTTCAGAATATGAAGAATGAGGGAAATGTCCCAAAAGGGAAAGGATTGAAAAATTCACGTTAGGTCAGCATTTACAATGTAAAGACTTAAGTTGAACCTGGGAATGATTTTGGTTAAGTCGTCAAGTCTCTGTCTCTGCCTGTGAACATGAGTGTGTTTAGGCTTGCTTCTTCAAGTGCTCCCATCAGTTTTTCTAACTCATCTTCTTGTCCTGTTGGCTCAGGGGAATGGTAGACAGGGCAGGGAACAGAAAGAACAGGGGGAGTGTATTCTTGAGCAGAGAAAGACAAACATGGATAAAGGTGGAAAGTGCTCAAAGCAAAGTAGTTGAAGCTTCTGAATTTGGAAGATCCAGAGAGCAGGAAATTCAGGAAAGAAGTGGAGAAATAAAATGTGCAAATCAGACAAAGGAAGCCCAAGATGGGGAGGTTAGGGGAGGAGAATCTGAGGTTTGCTGCAAGAGACAGGATAACTAGAGAAGGAGCTGGTTCAAATACAAAACGAACAAAATCAAATAAAACCAGGTCAACAACAAAACAGCGGTAGAACACACAGCAGGATCGGATCATTCTGATGGTGCCGACCAAAGGTAGGGCCCAAGAATCTGCATGCTAGTAAGCACCCTGAAGGTCTTTGATCCGGTTGGCTCAAGGCCCGTAGTTTGACAAGGAGTGAGAAGCCTGATTGCTAAAGTCTTTAGGAAAGTTAAAATGTTGTGACCTTTAAGTGGGAAGAGATGGAAATATTAAACAGTGGGAGCCCCCTGAATTTGCATCCACATTTAAGCTGGAATCGGCATATCATGTAGTTAGGTTCAAAAGGGACAAAACTGACTTAAATAATCCCAGACACTATACTTATAAAATAACTCCCCAGGCCCTACTTGGAGCTTATTTATTTTTATTTTAGAAATGTCTAAAAAACTACAGGGTCTCCTGACTCACAGAAGCTAAAATTATGAAATTTGTTGAGGCAATGCGCAGAGGGCAAGGATGGAGATGTGTGCTGGAGGGCCAGACATGGCTGACCACTGTCTTCTTGACCGTGAAGAAAAGCAGAAAAAAGTATTCATTTTGCAGGAAGGTCAAAATTTCCAAATGACTAATAACATTCAAAGATTATATACTTGTCATGGTATGTTGTCATTGATATAATGATTATCTCTAAGTTAACGAGTGGCTAAGTTGTATGTACTAAGTCTACTCTGTGATAAGGGGTATGAATTATGATAGCTTTGAGGTGTGCCACTTCATTCTCCATATTATACATTTCTTTAATCATTTGCTCATTTAAGTCTTCGGTGCCGAAGATAAAATGGACCCTTGTGGGCTAGGCCAGCACTCTACCGCTGAGCTGCATGCCAGCCCTCGTTTAACTGATTTTCTCTACCCTGTGTGTGAGTCTGTGTATGTGTAACTACATGTATGTGTACGCCTGTGTGTGCACACCTGTGTTTGCACACCCGTGTGCATGTGTGAAGCAGAGGAGGACATCCTGTGTCCTATTGTCTTACCCTCTCACTCAGGGTCTCTCACTGAACCAGGAGTCAGGTTGGTGGCCGACAAACTCCGGTGATCCTCCCCACAGCACTAGGGTTATATGTATAGTCACATCTGGCTTAGGTATTTATACACAGGTCGTCATGCTTATGCCCCAAGCTCTTACCTTCTGAGTTATTTCCCCTTCCCCTTCCCCTCCACCCCCCTCATTTTTTCAAGACTGGGTTTCTCTGTGTAGCCCCTGGGCTGTTCTGGAACTCACTCTGTAGAAATGGCTGGGCTTGAACTCAGAGATCCGCCTGCCTCTGCCTCCCAAATGCTGGAATTAAAAGTGTGTGCCATTCCTTCCCTGCTAGGACGTTTGTTTTAGCCTCCCCTCAATTTTTTTTTTTTTGGTTCTTTTTTTCCGGAGCTGGGGACCGAACCCAGGGCCTTGCGCTTCCTAGGCAAGCACTCTACCACTGAGCTAGATCCCCAACCCCGCCTCCCCTCAATTTAATTAAAGCGAAAACTTTTATTCTTTTCCAGTTTCATACACTCACATAATGAATTGAAGTCATGTCATTTTCTAACACCCTCCTCTCTTTTTATTCTCCTGCTGAAATGCTCCCCTCTTTTATGCTCTGTGTGTGTGTGTGTGTGTGTGTGTGTGAAAGGCTAGGCATGTTAGTTCTTGCCTCTAATCCCAGCCTTTGGAAGTAGAGAAAACTTAGGATGCCAAGGTTCTCTTGAACATCGCAAGTTCACTCTTCTGCTTTGTCATAGCATCCGAGACGTTTTGCTGAGTACCAGAACAGAACACCGCCCTTTGGAAGGCAGAGTTCAGGGGTTGAGATGCATGGATGCGAGCTTGGATCAGTGTCGTAAAGCTAAAGGTTTAGACTCGTAAAGTTGAAGGACTCGGAACTTGGAAGCTTCTCGGATATGCTTTCCAGCTAGAGCTAGCTGACTGTGGAGGAGGGGACAGAACTGTGTGGTGACTGGTGAGCCATTAGTTACAGTGCTGCTTCAGAAGTGATGTAAATACCCCCTTAAGGACAGTGGCCAACAAGTGGTGAAGTCCGGATAAAACTGCACTAAACGTCCAGTGGCACAGGCTACTTAACTCATATCCCCACCTGTCTCCTTTCCACTTCCCTCAAGAACTTGCTCTAAATGCATAATTGAATCAGAAATAAGAGAAAGACAAGCTTGACTGAGCCTGTCTTATAATGCTTTTAGCCAAATTTCCTGCCAGAGTCTACTACTCCAGAGCCTTAACCTGGACAATTTTATCGATCGCTAAATTTCCCCCTGTTCACCGCATACAGTTCTGCAAAGTGATGGTACTATGGAAGATTTCACACTTAGTGAGCAAAAGAAATAACCTAATTATTCAGCAAGGGTACAAAAAAATGAACATTGTACATTGAACATTCAAGCACACAGACCCATTGAGTGTAACAAAAACTGTATTTTATCACCGGTGTTTGTCAGGAGAGGGATCTGACAATGACCGTGGTACGTTCTGAGTCAGTAGTGGTTTCTAAGCAAAGCCTCCTGTTAGGTCATAGGAGCACAAAGTAAACTGTATTTAATTCACTCATCAACTGTATTGAACATGCGCACGCAGGCCTTTGGTATTTACACGGGAGAGGGAAAGGTAAATAACACTTAGCACTGGCTTTGGAGGAGCTTCTGAGTAGCTGAGGTTCGTTCAGATGACCACATCAAAGCAGGGGGTGATTATAAATGGCCTCTATGTTGCTCTTGCTCCAACCTTTGAACAAATCACCCAAGGATCTCGGAGATTACATAGGAAGTAAACAGAACCCAGCATATAATTAAGGCACCGGCAGCCCCAGCTGCGGGCTCTTTCCTTTAATGGATCAGTATGGGGTTTTTCGGTGCCTTTTGGCCTGCATGGGTATCTAATGAAACCTACGAACTTGGACGTGCTTGGCATTAATTGGCTCTGAAGGCAAGCCTCCCACTTGCACCTGTGAAAACAAACACGTAGCTGAAGTAGTTCTTGGCACATAGTAGGCAATCATTATATATTTACCGAAGCAATAAGACTTAAAACGTTAACATTTGGTTTAAATTTGGTCTGAGTTGAATTGTATATTTATGCATATGCATTAACTGCTATCGTTCGAAACATTAGATTTCCATATTATTCAGGCAGATCTGAACAGCACAAGTTCTGGGGAGACTAAATATGTCCCAACATATATCTGAAGATCACCTGTTCCATCAGAAAGCTCAGAGAGTAGGTTTTGCCAGGTAATGACCACAGGGTGATGATGCCTACATTTCCGCATTGCTGCCCCATTCATTTGAGTGAACGAAACAATAATAATCCAAATTCGTATTACAGCTTGAGTCTGGATTCTCCCCCATAAGCTTGTGTTTAAGGTGCTTGCTTCAGGCAGTGGTTTTGTTTTTGGAAACATGGGAGGCTTTAGAACAATGGTTCTCAACCTTCCTAATGCTGCAACTCCTTAATACAGTGCCTCATGTTGTCCTGACCCCCAACCATGAAGTTATTTTTGTTGCTACTTCACAATTGCAATTTTGCTACTCTTATGAATTGAAATGTAATTGTGTTTCCCGGTGGTCTTAGGTGACCCCTGTAAAAGGGTCATCGGGCCCCAAAGGGGTTGGGAGCTACAGGTTTGAGATCCACTGCTTTAGAAGGTAGGGCCTAGCTAAAGGAAGTCCTCAGGGGGCACTTTCAACAGTTATCACAGGATCTTGGTGTCAGCTTCTCTCTGGCAGGATATAAGTAAGCGTCTTCTGCCAGATTCCCACCCCCAGGCCTTGCTTGTCCTATAAGCCAAAAGAAATCTTACCTCTCTTGGGTTGTTTCTGTCGGGTAATTTCAGTCACAGCAACATGAAAGTAATCAATGTAGTTACTAACCTGGGTCAAATCTTTTTCAGATTCCTTGATTTTTTTTTTTTATTAACTTGAGTATTTCTTATATACATTTCAAGTGTTATTCCCTTTCCCGGTATCCGGGCAAACATCCCCCTCCCCCCTCCCCTTCCTTATGGGTGTTCCCCTCCCAACCCTCCCCCCATTGCCGCCCTCCCCCCACCAGTCTAGTTCACTGGGGATTCAGTCTTAGCAGGACCCAGGGCTTCCCCTTCCACTGGTGCTCTTACTAGGATATGCATTGCTACCTATGAGGTCAGAGTCCAGGGTCAGTCCATGTATAGTCTTTGGGTAGTGGCTTAGTCCCTGGAAGCTCTGGTTGCTTGGCATTGTTGTACTTTTGGGGTTTCGAGCCCCTTCAAGCTCTTCCAGTTCTTTCTCTGATTCCTTCAACGGGGGTCCTATTCTCAGTTCAGTGGTTTGCTGTAGTGGCTTAGTCCCTGGAAGCTCTGGTTGCTTGGCATTGTTGTACTTTTGGGGTTTCGAGCCCCTTCAAGCTCTTCCAGTTCTTTCTCTGATTCCTTCAACGGGGGTCCTATTCTCAGTTCAGTGGTTTGCTGCTGGCATTTGCCTCTGTATTTGCTGTATTCTGGCTGTGTCTCTTAGGAGCGATCTACATCCGGCTCCTGTCGGTCTGCACTTCTTTGCTTCATCCATCTTGTCTAATTGGGTGGCTCTATATGTATGGGCCACATGTGGGGCAGGCTCTGAATGGGTGTTCCTTCAGTCTCTGTTTTAATCTTTGCCTCTCCCTTCCCAGCCAAGGGTATTCTTTTTCCTCATTTAAAGAAGGAGTGAAGCATTCACATTTTGATCATCCGTCTTGAGTTTCGTTTGTTCAAGGCATCTAGGGTAATTCAAGCATTTGGGCTAATAGCCACTTATCAATGAGTGCATACCATGTATGTCTTTCTGTGATTGGGTTAGCTCACTCAGGATGATGTTTTCCAGTTCCAACCATTTGCCTACGAATTTCATAAAGTCGTTGTTTTTGATAGCTGAGTAATATTCCATTGTGTAGATTTACCACATTTTCTGTATCCATTCCTCTGTTGAAGGGCATCTGGGTTCTTTCCAGCTTCTGGCTATTATAAATAAGGCTGCAATGAACATAGTGGAGCACGTGTCTTTTTTATATGTTGGGGCATCTTTTGGGTATATGCCCAAGAGAGGTATAGCTGGATCCTCAGGCAGTTCAATGTCCAATTTTCTGAGGATTCTCCAGACTGATTTCCAGAATGGTTGTACCAGTTTGCAATCCCACCAACAATGGAAGAGTGTTCCTCTTCCTCCACATCCTCGCCAGCATCTGTTGTCCCCTGAGTTTTTGATCTTAGCCATTCTCACTGGTGTGAGGTGAAATCTCAGGGTTGTTTTGATTTGCATTTCCCTTATGACTAAAGATGTTGAACATTTCTTTAGGTGTTTCTCAGCCATTCGGCATTCCTCAGCTGTGAATTCTTTGTTTAGCTCTGAACCCCATTTTTTAATAGGGTTATTTGTTTCCCTGCGGTCTAACTTCTTGAGTTCTTTGTATATTTTGGATATAAGGCCTCTATCTGTTGTAGGATTGGTAAAGATCTTTTCCCAATCTGTTGGTTGCCGTTTTGTCCTAACCACCGTGTCCTTTGCCTTACAGAAGCTTTGCAGTTTTATGAGATCCCATTTGTTGATTCTTGATCTTAGAGCGTAAGCCATTGGTGTTTTGTTTAGGAAATTTTTTCCAGTGCCCATGTGTTCCAGATGCTTCCCTAGTTTTTCTTCTATTAGTTTGAGTGTGTCTGGTTTGATGTGGAGGTCCTTGATCCACTTGGACTTAAGCTTTGTACAGGGTGATAAGCATGGATCGATCTGCATTCTTCTACATGTTGCCCTCCAGTTGAACCAGCACCATTTGCTGAAAATGCTATCTTTTTTCCATTGGATGGTTTTGGCTCCTTTGTCAAAAATCAAGTGACCATAGGTGTGTGGGTTCATTTCTGGGTCTTCAATTCTATTCCATTGGTCTATCTGTCTGTCTCTGTACCAATACCATGCAGTTTTTATCACTATTGCTCTGTAATACTGCTTGAGTTCAGGGATAGTGATTCCCCCTGAAGTCCTTTTATTGTTGAGGATAGCTTTAGCTATCCTGGGTTTTTTGTTATTCCAGATGAATTTGCAAATTGTTCTGTCTAACTCTTTGAAGAATTGGATTGGTATTTTGATGGGGATTGCATTGAATCTGTAGATCGCTTTTGGTAAAATGGCCATTTTTACTATATTAATCCTGCCAATCCATGAGCATGGGAGATCTTTCCATCTTCTGAGGTCTTCTTCAATTTCCTTCTTCAGTGTCTTGAAGTTCTTATTGTACAGATCTTTTACTTGGTTGGTTAAAGTCACACCGAGGTACTTTATATTATTTGGGTCTATTATGAAGGGTGTCGTTTCCCTAATTTCTTTCTCGGCTTGTTTCTCTTTTGTGTAGAGGAAGGCTACTGATTTATTTGAGTTAATTTTATACCCAGCCACTTTGCTGAAGTTGTTTATCAGCTTTAGTAGTTCTCTGGTGGAACTTTTCGGATCACTTAAATACACTATCATATCATCTGCAAACAGTGATATTTTGACTTCTTCTTTTCCGATCTGTATCCCCTTGACCTCCTTTTGTTGTCTGATTGCTCTGGCTAGAACTTCAAGAACTATATTGAATAAGTAGGGAGAGAGTGGGCAGCCTTGTCTAGTCCCTGATTTTAGTGGGATTGCTTCGAGTTTCTCTCCATTTAGTTTAATGTTAGCAACTGGTTTGCTGTATATGGCTTTTACTATGTTCAGGTATGGGCCTTGAATTCCTATTCTCTCCAGGACTTTTATCATGAAGGGGTGTTGAATTTTGTCAAATGCTTTCTCAGCGTCTAATGAAATGATCATGTGGTTTTGTTCTTTCAGTTTGTTTATATAATGGATCACGTTGATGGTTTTCCATATATTAAACCATCCCTGCATGCCTGGGATGAAGCCTACTTGGTCATGGTGGATGATTGTTTTGATGTGCTCTTGGATTCGGTTTGCCAGAATTTTGTTGAGTATTTTTGCATCGATATTCATAAGGGAAATTGGTCTGAAGTTCTCTTTCTTTGTTGTGTCTTTGTGTGGTTTAGGTATAAGAGTAATTGTGGCTTCGTAGAAGGTATTCGGTAGTGATCCATCTGTTTCAATTTTGTGGAATAGTTTGGATAATATTGGTATGAGGTCTTCTCTGAAGGTTTGGTAGAATTCTGCACTAAACCCGTCTGGACCTGGGCTCTTTTTGGTTGGGAGACCTTTAATGACTGCTTCTATTTCCTTAGGAGTTATGGGGTTGTTTAACTGGTTTATCTGTTCCTGATTTAACTTCAGTACCTGGTATCTGTCTAGGAAATTATCCATTTCCTGAAGATTTTCAAGTTTTGTTGAATATAGGTTTTTATAGTAAGATCTGATGATTTTTTGAATTTCCTCTGAATCTGTTGTTATGTCTCCCTTTTAATTTCTGATTTTGTTAATTTGGACGCACTCTCTGTGTCCTCTCGTTAGTCTGGCTAAGGGTTTATCTATCTTGTTGATTTTCTCAAAGAACCAACTTTTGGTTCTGTTGATTCTTTCTATGGTCCTTTTTGTTTCTACTTGGTTGATTTCAGCTCTGAGTTTGATTATTTCCTGCCTTCTACTCCTCCTGGGTGTATGTGCTTCTTTTTGTTCTAGAGCTTTTAGGTGTGCTGTCAAGCTGCTGACATATGCTCTTTCCTGTTTCTTTCTGCAGGCACTCAGCGCTATGAGTTTTCCTCTTAGCACAGCTTTCATTGTGTCCCATAAGTTTGGGTATGTTGTACCTTCATTTTCATTAAATTCTAAAAAGTTTTTAATTTCTTTCTTTATTTCTTCCTTGACCAGGTTATCATTGAGTAGAGCATTGTTCAATTTCCAAGTATATGTGGGCATTCTTCCTTGATTGTTATTGAAGACCAGTTTTAGGCCGTGGTGGTCCGATAGCACGCATGGGATTATTTCTATCTTTCTGTACCTGTTGAGGCCCGTTTTTTGACCAATTATATGGTCAATTTTGGAGAAAGTACCATGAGGAGCTGAGAAGAAGGTATATCCTTTTGCTTTAGGATAGAATGTTCTATAAATATCCGTTAAGTCCATTTGGCTCATGACTTCTCTTAGTCTGTCTACATCTCTGTTCAATTTCTGTTTCCATGATCTGTCCATTGATGAGAGTGGGGTGTTGAAATCTCCCACTATTATTGTGTGAGGTGCAATGTGTGTTTTGAGCTTTAGTAAGGTTTCTTTTATGTATGTAGGTGCCCTTGTATTTGGTGCATAGATATTTAGGATTGAGAGTTCATCTTGGTGGATTTTTCCTTTGATGAATATGAAGTGTCCTTCCTTATCTTTTTTGATGACTTTTAATTGAAAATTGATTTTATTTGATATTAGAATGGCTACTCCAGCTTGCTTCTTCTGACCATTTGCTTGGAAAATTGTTTTCCAGCCTTTCACTCTGAGGTAATGTCTGTCTTTGTCTCTGAGGTGTGTTTCCTGTAGGCAGCAGAATGCAGGGTCCTCGTTGCGTATCCAGTTTGTTAATCTATGTCTTTTTATTGGGGAGTTGAGGCCATTGATGTTGAGAGATATTAAGGAATAGTGATTATTGCTTCCCGTTATATTCATATTTGGATGTGAGGTTATGTTTGTGTGCTTTCATTCTCTTTGTTTTGTTGCCAAGACGATTAGTTTCTTGCTTCTTCTAGGTTATAGCTTGCCTCCTTATGTTGGGCTTTACCATTTATTATCCTTTGTAGTGCTGGATTTGTAGAAAGATATTGTGTAAATTTGGTTTTGTCATGGAATATCTTGGTTTCTCCATCTATGTTAATTGAGAGTTTTGCAGGATACAGTAACCTGGGCTGGCATTTGTGTTCTCTTAGGGTCTGTATGACATCAGTCCAGGATCTTCTGGCCTTCATAGTTTCTGGCGAGAAGTCTGGTGTGATTCTGATAGGTCTGCCTTTATATGTTACTTGACCTTTTTCCCTTACTGCTTTTAATATTCTTTCTTTATTTTGTGCGTTTGGTGTTTTGACTATTATGTGACGGGAGGTGTTTCTTTTCTGGTCCAATCTATTTGGAGTTCTGTAGGCTTCTTGTATGCCTATGGGTATCTCTTTTTTTAGATTAGGGAAGTTTTCTTCTATGATTTTGTTGAAGATATTTACTGGTCCTTTGAGCTGGGAGTCTTCACTCTCTTCTATACCTATTATCCTTAGGTTTGATCTTCTCATTGAGTCCTGGATTTCCTGTATGTTTTGGACCAGTAGCTTTTTCTGCTTTACATTATCTTTGACAGTTGAGTCAATGATTTCTATGGAATCTTCTGCTCCTGATATTCTCTCTTCCATCTCTTGTATTCTGTTGGTGAAGCTTGTATCTACAGCTCCTTGTCTCTTCTTTTGGTTTTCTATATCCAGGGTTGTTTCCATGTGTTCTTTCTTGATTGCTTCTATTTCCATTTTTAATTCCTTCAACTGTTTGATTGTGTTTTCCTGGAATTCTTTCAGGGATTTTTGCGATTCCTCTCTGTAGGCTTCTACTTGTTTATTAATGTTTTCCTGTGTTTCCCTAAGGGAGTTCTTCACATCTTTCTTGAAGTCCTCCAGCATCATGATCAAATATGATTTTGAAACTAGATCTTGCTTTTCTGGTGTGTTTGGATATTCCATGTTTGTTTTGGTGGGAGAATTGGGCTCCGATGATGCCAAGTAGTCTTGGTTTCTGTTGCTTGGGTTCCTGCGCTTGCCTCTCGCCATCAGATTATCTCTAGTGTTACTTTGTTCTGCTATTTCTGACAGTGGCTAGACTGTCCTATAAGCCTGTGTGTCAGGAGTGCTGTAGACCTGTTTTCCTGTTTTCTTTCAGCCAGTTATGGGAACAGAGTGTTCTGCTTTCGGGCGTGTAGTTTTTCCTCTCTACAGGTCTTCAGCTGTTCCTGTGGGCCTGTGTCTTGAGTTCACCAGGCAGCTTTCTTGCAGCAGAAAAGTTGGCCTTACCTGTGGTCCCGAGGCTCAAGTTCGCTTGTGGGGTGCTGCCCACGGGCTCTCTGCAGCGGCAGCAACCAGGAAGACCTGTGCCGCCCCTTCCGGGAGCTTCAGTGCACCAGGGTTCTAGATGGTCTTTGGCTTTTTCCTCTGGCGTCCGAGATGTGTGTGCAGAGAGCAGTCTCTTCTGGTTTCCCAGGCTTGTCTGCCTCTCTGAAGGTTTAGCTCTCCCTCCCACGGGATTTGGGTGCAGAGAACTGTTTATCCGGTCTGTTTCCTTCAGGGTCCGGCGGTGTCTCTGGCAGGGGTCCTGCCGCTCCTTGGCCCTTCCCCACGGGAGCCCAGAGGCCTTATACAGTTTCCTCTTGGGCCAGGGATGTGGGCAGGGGTGAGCAGTGTTGGTGGTCTCTCCCGCTCTGCAGCCTCAGGAGTGCCCACCTGACCAGGCGGTTGGGTCTCTCTCTCACAGGGTCTGGGAGCAGAGAGCTGCTACGGGCCGGGATCCGAGGGTGTTGGACTTCCCGATTCCTTGATTTTTACCTAACACCCTGTGTCCCAGGATCTCCCACGGGATGCTACACTACAACCTAAGCCTCCTGCTGGCTGTGACAGTTTCTTGGACTCTACTTTGAGTGGTCTTAATAATCATTTGAGCAGTACTAGACAAGTACTCTGTAGAAAGTGGGGCCTCATCTGCTGTTTTCCTTGTGACTAGGCCCTGGTAATTGGTTCAGGGACAATCACAGACTCTGCGGGTGACTCTTACATCAGAGCATTCCAAGAACGTATGTGTTGATCTTGACCCCTGGGTCAGTGTTTGCAGTGTTCACCCATTGTAAAGTTAGCCTTTCGTTCTCTCTGTACCCTCACTGTTTACAGTCCTCACAGGAAAAAACGGGACTTAAACACCATTTCTCTGAGGCAGAGAATCTGCGTCAACTAAAGGAGGTTTTAAGCAAATGTGTTCCTTGCCCCTGACTCATTTAGTTTGCAAATGGTGCATTTATGTGCTGTGGAGTCTTAAATACTAATTTCACATTTCAGGTTATAATCCAAAGATGACTTCATTTGTTTTCTCTCGGGTTCCAGGCTCAGGGCTGGGAGCTCCCACAGTTGGTCCCTTTGTCTCTTTGACACATCAATGCTGCTTTTGCTTTTGATTTATTTTAGTACTTTCTGACTTCAGAGGATATTCCAATTAATCTTATGCATTTCTACCCTTGTTCTAGAGCCATCCACATGTCTGAAACCAACACCTGGGCAGGAGACTGCAGTTTTGACACAGAGGCGGAAGCTTGCTTCCCTTCTCCTAAAGGATCTCATGGATCCATTCTCCCTCTTCCTACTGCGCAGGTACAAAGCTTGCCCCTCATCCTTCGGCTGGACCACGCTCCTTTCCTCTCTTACTTTTTCACTGTAAGCAATGCTTCAAAGCCAGAACAACATTAGAAAGAGCCTCCAGAAAAAGAAGGCCTTAGGAGATTCTCTCTCTTGGAAACAGATGGAAAAATCTTGCTTCTGTCTATGTTGGTGGGGGCCTCTGGGCTGAGGCTTTTGGTTGTAGAACCAAGCACTGGCCCTCAGGGGACGTGGTCATTTCATAGTAACAGAAAATGCAGCTCAAAATTAACAGTAGTTCAATAAAACAGTAGCTTGTAAAGCTCAACTCAAAGCCACAAGGAAGATGGAGTCAGTTCAGTGAGCTAACAAAGCTGTCCCAAACCAAGGTCTTTCCAACTTCCTGCTGTGCTATCTCAGGGTGCTGGTCTTCCCGTATTATGACCACGTACCCTCCTGATGCCATGACAACCAACACAGGGCTAGGCACAAATCTAGGTACAAACAAGCCTAGGAACTCAGTAAGAGAAACAAATTTCTAGGAGCCTCTAGCAGACCTCCTCTTAGAATTCTCAGTCCTAACTGAATCATATGCTCACCCCTCAGCCAGTCATCGATGAATTAAATGGTTTCAAGTAGAAAGACTATATCCTTTCCCTGAGAGGTGTATATCAAGTAAAATTGTGATTCTCTTCAAAGGGAAGAAAGGGAAAGGGACTGTTGGGCTAGCATGAAGAGGGTCTGGTGAAGCTGGGAAGGTATGAAGACACTCCTTTACCGTTCAGGTTGAGTTTCCTGACTGAGGAAGTCACTCAGCCAGGGATGTTCATGCTATACACTCATGAGGACCTGACCCGGATCCCCAGAATCTACGGAAGGGAGCATGGCATGAGTGCTAGAGAGATGGTGACAACCATCATTAGCCCAACCACTATGCCCCCGGCCATCAAGAGGGCCTGAGCCCCAAGAACGACACTCAAAGTTGACCTCCGGCCTTTACATGCACACATATGTTTGCAAATATACACACACAAACATCTAAGGTTCAGTTTTCTCATGTGTGTGCATACAAGCATGCTTGTACACACTTACATTCTTAAAATATTTGTTTTATGGAGGCAGGATCTCATGAAGCTTGGGTTGCCTTCAAACGCACTGTGTAGCTAAGGATAAATTTAAATTCTGGATCGTCCCTCTCTCTGCCTCCCGAGTACTGGCATGACAGCTGGGATGCAGCACGGCCAACTACTTTTCAGAACCTTTACACTTTCTCCCTAGGGTGGGGCCTCTGAAGAGCCTGAGGAAGGCTTACATAAAGGGAGTTTATTTTGGGATCAACTCATGGAGCAGAGTGGGTGGAGCAGGGAAACAAAACAGGGAGAGGGCCAGAGAAAGTACTGTTTGTAACCAATGACCTGTCAGTCCCTAGGAGACATGTTTAAGAGTCTGTTGAAATCACCTTGGCATTTACCACTCTGAGACTAAAGGAAGAACGACTGATCTATCAGCCTCGGTACACCAAAGAAAGGTGGCCCCATGGGTATTAATTTACGCCCCCAGGCTGGATAATTGTGAGCTCTATGCAGGTTCTCACAGTTCCACATCAGTAAGGCCTGGGACAAGACGCATGACACTGCTATGGGCTAAGGCCAAGGCTGATAAATTAAACCGATGAGCAGCTGACCAAAGCTTGTCTGGAACTAGCTGTCACCACAGTGGCTGTCTAAGGAGTGAGGCCGAGAGAACGTGAATAATGGGGGTGAAATAAGCGCCTAGTCCGAAGCTCCACCCCAATTATAGGCATTCACCATCTGGAGAAATACTTAATCCAATCTCCAATAGACTGCAAGCTCTTCTGGGATACGAGGATCTCATGTCTGGGCATTGTTGGACATGATTTGAATGTGAAATGTGTCCCACAGGATTATGTGTTCAATGCCTGGTCCCCAGAGGCCTGTGCTATCTTGGGAGGTGGTAGAAACTTTAGGGGACATATCCTAGGGGAGGTCACTGGGGGCATGCCTTTGAAGGTTATACCTAGTTCCAATCTCCTCCTTACTTTCTGTCCACAAACCTTTACCTCTGGCATGTTCTTTTGTTCAATTATAGGAGGTCAGAAAGCCATGAACTGAAGCCCTTTGAAACCATGAGCAAGATAAATCTTTCTCCCTTAAGCGATTTCTGTCAGGTGTTTGGTCACGGTGGCAATAAAACAGACAGATAATCCTGTTCGTGTTGCTAGCCCAGGACCTGGTGTAGTATACACACTGATGATGTCTCGGATGAATGGATGGATTTTAGAAAAATGAAGAAAAAAGAGAATCTGATTACCAGATACATCATTTCAAAGAGAAAGTGTTCAAGAATACTGTACTGGTTGGTTTTGTATGTCAACTTGACACACACTGGAGTTAACACAGAGAAAGGAGCCTCAGTTGAGGAAATGCCTCCATGAGATCCAGCTGTAAGGCATTTTCTCAACTAGTGATCAAGAGGGGAGGACCTAGTCCATTGTGGGTGGTGCCATCTCTGGGTTGGGGGTCTTGGGTCTGTAAGAAAGCAAGCTGAGCAAGCCAGGGGAAGCAAGCCAGTAAATAACATCCTAACATGGCCTCTGCATCAGCTCCTGCTTCCTGACCTGCTTGAGCTCCAGTCCTGACTTCCTTTGGTGATGAATAGCAATGTGGAAGTGTAAGTTGAATAAACCCTTTCCTCCCCAACTTGCTTCTTGGTTATGATGTTTGTGTAGGAATAGAAGACCTGACTAAGACAAATAGCCATCCGCAAACCCACCCAACTGCCTCAGGCAATACCTAAAATCATATGGGGGTCCCAGGGTTCCTGAAACCTTTGAGAGTGAGGCCTAAGGATGGCCAAGGCCTCACTTTGGAGACCTTCCTACTCATGCTCAGTTTGGAGTTTATCTGTTGGAAATTGTCCTTTCCTGCCTCACTCCAGCAGGACTCTGTGTGGCTGTGCAGAATCCACAAAAGTCCACATTCAAACCCTTTCCCTAGGAACTGACTTTTAACAGCTCCCAGGTTTCCCAAGAGCTGAACCCCTGAAAGTTTCCTAAATGCTGATCCTGTTCTACCATTGAGGTCATGGAATATGTACATATTCCGGGCTCCCAGTTGACCTGAAACCTAACAGTCCCTGAGAGAACCCTACCAACTCAGGGCTGAAAGCAAAGTGAGATGCATTTCATGTTCCCAATGTGGCCATTTCATTGAGTATAACTTTATTGGGACCCATCTTCCCCATTGTCTCTTTTCTTATGATTGTTTTGTTTATTACTCTCTGTCTTTTAATTTAAATAAAAAACTTTCTGGGTAGTGACTTCGTCAGTCCATTCTTCAACCATCCCTAATACTTGTGAGTGCTGAACCATTAAGTGCTTTCTTCATAAATAATTTAAACTATGAAGGAAGATGGCCTATGTTTCTTTTTGTTGTTGGTTAGCAAGGCTCCCATAATCTCTTGCTTTCGTCTTGATGTCGCCCTATGTGAGTAAAGTTCCCATTCTTCAAATGGAACTTTTTAAAGTTAAGGGACTTTTTTATTAGGAAAGAATATATTTTAATAACCATCGTGAAGGCACTATTAATACTATTATCCTAAAATGACATTTCCCATCATTTAAGATTTGTCTGTTGATGACACTGGTTATCGTAAGAGACAGTAAAGACTTTGAATCTCAATAGAGTCCTAAGGGATGATAAATTGGAGGGTTTTCATAATTTAGTTCAGGAGATCTTTAAGAAACAAGAAGTTATTAATAACATAGGTCCACTTGCCAATGGCTGTCTTTTCTTTGAACTGCCCTAGTGATAGTCGCCATGTAGAACTGATGTCTGCAAGCCTGTGACTTCCTGCCGGAGTCACTGAGGGTGTACGTCTGGGAGACTGGCAGTCTGTGCCCCTTGTTCATGACAAAGCAGCCTCACGTCTGGTATTCAGGCCCCTGAGATCTCTCAGGCAATATGAACTTCTTCCTGGTCTATCCCAGAGCCACAATGTTCCCCGGAGGGGATTTTGTTTGATTTCCCTGCTTTTACATTTTAAAGCAAGTTTCCATTACTTCAGAATCAGGACTTTTCATCTACAGTGTCTAACAGTCCGCTTCTTTGAGATCTTGTACTCCTGGGCCCTACATTGAGACTTGAATGGAATTCAACAGTGGCTGCCCTTGGGAAGGAGGTGGGCCATCCAGGCTTGCAAGGTCCCAGCAAGTCTGTAGCTGTATCATGCCCATCGAACTCCACACGTGGAATCCCTGTCTGTCGCCTAGAGCCACCAAGGTCTGTGCACACTGGCAGAGATCCAAGGGCACTTGGCATCCTTCTCACTACCTCTCTGGACCCTGAAAAACACTGTGTCCAGGATCTCAGGATTACAAAATGAAAAGTACTTGTCAGATTACAGTGTGGAAACAAGATACCAACATCAGATCCTTAGCTCATCTGAAGACCTTGGGAGTCCACCAGCCAATGCCAACGAAGACCCACCCGTCAGCTTTGACAATGATTTGTCACTAAACTTACCCCACTGACAGGAAACCCACATATTAATTATGCATCATGATACGCTAAACCATAATCTAGGCGTTTGTCTCGTTCAAACGATGGTTTAAATGCATTAGCATGGGGGGATTATCAGATAAAAAGGGGGCTTCTAAAACAATGAAAACATTCCATTTGGTGTGTATATGAACTATTTCTGGTATTTTCTGAGAATATAACAGTTAAGGGTAAATAGGCATACACAGCTGGGCAGGATTGTACACACTTTGGTCCCAAGTGGGCCTCTGTGAGGTCAACTGGTCCTAGGCCAGCTAGGGCCTGTCTATAAATAAGAACAAAAGCCAAAGCAAGGGCTACATATATGCAAATACTTAAAATATCATAGCAGGCCATCCCATGATTAATGTGCTTCATAATAGATGCCTTTGTTTATACATATATAGTACACTTTTTTTTTCTTTTTTTCAGAGCTGGGGACCGAACCCAGGGCCTTGTGCTTGCTAGGCAAGCGCTCTACCGCTGAGCTAAATCCCCAACCCCTATAGTACACTTTTCATACTATATGTTCATTTATATAAAGATTTCAGAATCTATTCACCAAAATGCCAAATGTTGGTTCTCTGTGTCTGCTATAACAGTGTCTTATCTTTTGTTTTCTTCTAATCCTCTGTATTTTAGGTCAATCTTTCTTCTCTAAGAAACCTGAGACTCTGTGCTATCTTTCAAGAAAATTATTTATAAAAAGTTGCATGTGCTTAAAACATGTTCCAAAGTACTGAAGCTAAAGGAGGCAGTGACCCAAAAATAAAACCTTCTGGATTCTGATAATTTCCTACCATTCAGTTACCCATCGAGACAGAGCAAGTTTGTTTCTTGGGAATAAGTAGCACAGGGCCTGGCCTAAGATGCAGGGGTCTGAAGGACGATCAGAGACAGGCAGAAACAGCTCTCGTGCTGGAAGAAAGTCTACATGGCTGATGGATCTTGTCTTCAGATCATCGTGACAAAGGAAGTCATTCAACAACACCCTTGGCCCCATGGATGGGGAGATGGCTCAGGTGGGAAGGTGCTTGGTTCACAAGTACGAGGACCCAAGTTAGAGCCTCAGCACCCACTATAAAGGAGCAGGGTGCAATGGCATACACCTACCTGCAGTCCCAGCCGAGGCTAGTCTTAAATTCGCTATGTGGTAGAAAATGGGCGTGAGTTCCTTCTGCTTCCATCTAGGATTACAGAGCTGTACCACCGGGCTCTGCCCTTTTAGGCATCTTGAGCTGGAATTTGATAGAGTATCATTTTCTGGGAGACAGACTCTGCTCATTTGTCTAGGGGAAGAGCATCTTGAGGGAGTTGGGACGTACAAGCACAAATGACATTTTCACCAAAATGTCTGGGAAGCCATGGCTGCCCCGTGTTTACCCACTTTCAGTTGGCGCCAGTTTAAATAATACGCTGCATGCAGCACAAGGAGGGCAAATAACAGATGCCTTTTGCTCCCCCAAAGCAACTGTGATTTGGAGGTGAGAAGGGAGGACACAGATGGCTCCCCAGCATCAGTGTCTTTGTGCTGTCCTGTGGCTCTCAGCACCAGCAGAGATGACGCTGGCACCATAGTAGTGTTGGTCCAGGTCAGTGAGCATGTGCCTGGTGCAGGAGGGCCAGTGTTTCGGGCGTGGTCCTCACCTCTAGAAGTAGATAGAGTGTTCTAGCCCGGGGGATGGAACACAGGCAGCAAAGGAGGACATGGCAATTCAGGAATAAGGGCAGAGGAGTTCAGAGAAGTTGTTTGCTGCCGTTCTTTTCTGGAATACATCACAGTCACACCGTAAGCCTGGCCCCGCAGGCTGTCGGAGGCCTAGATCTAGACAATCAGTGCCTAAAAGAAGACTTTTGGCCTGACTTGGAATCAAGTATATCATGAAACTGAAGAAGCCTAAGTAATGTTATAACCCAATGTGGCTCTGTAGTTGACTTTGGTATTTGTTTCTTTTAAGTTTTGTTTTCAGGTGAGCAGCTGTGCCTTTTTCCTTCCTTCCTTCCTTCCTTCCTTCCTTCCTTCCTTCCTTCCTTCCTTCCTTTCTTTTTCGGTTAACTTGACATAAGCTACGGTTGTTATCATGGAACATGGGCCCTCAGATGAGAAAACGCCTCCATCAGATTGGCCTGTAGGCAAGTCTGCAGGAGATTTGCTGGATTAATGATTAGTCAAGAGTGCTGCCACCTCTGGGTAGGTGGTCCTAGGGTAATAAAAAGGTAGCTGAGCAAGGCAGGGGAAGCAAGCCAGTATGCAGCGTTCCTTCACGGACTTGGTTCTACTTGGTTCCTGACTCCAGCTTCCTGCCCTGACTGCCCTTCATGATAAACTGGAAGCTGTGAGGTGAAATCGTTGGCACGGGTGCTGACATGAAACAATCCCTTCCTTCCATCTCCAAGCTGTGTCTTGTCCTGGTGTTTATCGCAGCAATAGAAAACAGACGAAGGCAGCGACCCTCACCATGTTACCTCTCTCTTCATCCCATCTGCTTTACCCTGGGTTCATCTCTGAGAATCCAAACAGTAGGAGGAAGGGCCCTGCCTTCAGAGCACATTTCATAAAGCACAGCATTCCCTTCTGCATCCGTTTGGCCACTACACTGGACTATTTAATGTCTCTGATACAGAATGATACGTTTGCTAGAAGGATTCTACATCCTAAGGGTGCACGGCATCATTAATCCTCAAATATTAGCGTGAGTGCAAGGACCTGGGGTTCTCAGTAACATGCAGATGTAACTTGGGTCTGTGGGGTCTAAAATCCCACAGTCCTAGTTTGCTTCCAGATGATGCTGAGGCTGTTGGTCCTCAGACCTTCCTCAAAAGGGCAAGTCCTTCCAAGTCTGAACGTTTGATCTCCAGCCTCTGCTTTTCAACTCAAGGGTTAACCAGCCCCGTTATTTTTTCTTCTACTTTGGGGACACAGCTTCCCAGAGGTGCTTCAGCCCGCAGCTCATCTATCTCCAGTCTTCCCCACACTTTGCTTTCCCGAAGCTGAGAGGTTAAGTCTAGACTTTTATCTCAGACATTTCTTTAGTTATCTCTCAAGAAAAGCTCGATGAGGCTTCAGAAATGCACAGAGTTGCAAACACTTCCGAGTGAGGAGAACGGTCCGGGGCTCATCTTCCTAAACCTGCCAGGTCGTGTTAGGAATCCATCACGATCATGTTCTGCAGACCCTCTGGGGCACCTGCAATGAATTCTGATGGCTCTGAAAGCTACAGCGTCCCTGACAGCTGCTGGCTGACTGAGAATAAATTACCAGCCTTCCATTTAAAAGGTTCCAGGAAGAAAATAGGGGAAGTGCGAGCTATGTTTCTATGACTTGTGGTGTTTAACAATCATGACCAGTCTCAATTGTTTGCTGGCAATGTCTTTTTAATTGTTCTGTATTGTGTGTGTGTGTGTGTGTGTGTGTGTGTGTGTGTGTGTATGTGAAGTTGTAGGAGCTTGTCTTGCTTCATCCACACACACTGTGTGTGTGTGTGTGTGTGTCTGTGTGTCTGTGTGTACCTGTTTCTGTGTGTGCCCATGCATGTATGTGGTACATGTGGAATCCAAAGACTGACCTCTGGTGTCTATCTCCCTGCACCTTCTGTTTTGAAAGTCTCTCACTGAAGCAGGCTGGCTGCTGTGCTCATCTCTCTGGTGCTGGGCTCACAGATGTTTATCAATCACCCTGCCCAGGTTTTCTGTGGTGTGCCAGGAACCAAAGTCTCCATTCTATGTGACAAGCTCTCCTCTGACTGAGCCATCGTCTTAAACTCTTTTCCTATTTCCAAGAGGTGCCTGTCCTTTGATGACACAGCTTTAATCATCTTGCTGGGATAATAGGAATTCATTTGCAAGAACCAT